>NW_028324301.1:25303989-25344773 GCF_058129835.1 Hydra viridissima
AAAGAAAAGTTAGCGTAGTTTTTCTCTTTCAGATCTAGCTTATGTTTAAGGTAGTTTTTGAATAATTTTTCAAAGAAAAGTTAGCGTAGTTTTTCTCTTTCAGATCTAGCTTATGTTTAAGGTAGTTTTTGAATATTTTTTCAAAGAAAAGTTAGCGTAGTTTTCCTCTTTTAGATCTAGCTTATGTTTAAGGTAGTTTTTAAATATTTTTTCAAAGAAAAGTTAGCGCAGTTTTCCTCTTTTAGATCTAGCTTATAATTCAGGTAGTTTTTGAATATTTTTTCAAATAAAAATTAGCAAAGTTTAGCTTATTTAGCATGACATCACAAAATACTAAACTCAAAAAGGCAAGATAAAGTATAAGATAAACGTAAAATAAGATATAGATGAAACAAATGTTAGGCTGCATAAAATCTAAAACTGCATTGCCTATCATAAACACAAACGTCTAGTAAGAGCTTTTAAAGTTCGTTCTTTTCGTCTTTTAATTTGAAGAATCGCGATTTGAATTTTCTAAAGCGCACATGCTCTCAGTTGCTTTTTTCTTAAGGAAAGGTCACCAGAGTTTTTTTACGCAGCTCCTGCAGCATAATCTTTAACAAAATACTCTTTTGTATATCATTACACAGAAATAAACAAAAACCATTTGCGTAAACAGAGATAAATTAGAACTCAAAAGTGCATAAAAAGCCTCGCTACTTTGCTATAAGAAGATGTGGATGACTAGATACAACTTTGTAAATTCGTGTACTACCTCGATGGATTAAGGTATTTTTCGAAAGTTTTTTTAAAGCAAAAATAGCGCAGTCTTCCTCTTTTAAATCTACCTTATGTCTAAGGCAGTTTTTGAATAGATTTTCAAAGAAAGGTTAGGGTAGTTTTCCACTTTTAAGTTTAGCTTATGTAGCTTGACAAAACAACACACAAAAAGACAAGATAAAATATCAGATAAACGTAAAATAAAATATAAATGAAACTAAAGTTAGGCTGCATAAAAAACAAACAACTTAATAATCTACTAGACATGTTTAAGTTGAATTAAGTAAAGTCCTTTGCGCAAATTTGGGTAAATAAGAGATTAAAAGTCCATAAAAAGCCTCGATACTTTGCTGAAGAAGAAGATGACTATATGCAACTTTTTAAAATCGTGAGCTATCTATATCGATTTAGGTCCTTTTTGAGTACTTTTTCAATGAGAAGTTAGCGCAGTTTTCCTCTTTTAAGATTGGATCATGAAGCTTGACATAACAAAACACAAAAGTAACAAAGGCAAGACAAAATATAAGGTAAACGCAATATAAAATATAGATGAAACTAAAGTTAGGCTGCATAAAATAAACGGGTAACAATACTCTTCTATGTATATTTACATTGAGTTAAATAAAATCCTTTGCGCAAATATAGGTATGTTAGAGAGTAAAAGTGCATAAAAAGCCTCGCTACATTGCTGTAGAAGAAGTGGATGACTAGATACAAACTTTTAAATTTGTGTGCTGTCTCTATCGAATAAGGTAGTTTTCGAAAGTTTTTTCAAAGCAAAAATAGCGCAGTGTTCCTCTTTTAAATTTAGATTATCTCAAAGGTAGATTTTGAATAGTTTTTCAAAGAAAGGTTAGCGTAGCTTTCCTCTTTTAAGTTTAGCTTATGTAGCTTGACATCACAAAACACAAAGCTCAAAAAGACAAAATAAAATATAAGATAAACGTAAAATAAAATACAGATGAAGCTAAAGTTAGACTGCATAAAAAACCAACAACATAATAATCTACTAGGTATGTTTACATTAAAATTAAATAAAATCCTATGCGCAAATATAGGTATGTTAGAGAGAAAAAGCCTCGCTACTTTGTTAAAGGTAGTTTTTGAATAGTTTTTCAAAGAAAGGTTAGCGTAGCTTTCCTCTTTTAAGTTTAGCTTATGTAGCTTGACATCACAAAACACAAGCTCAAAAAGACAAAATAAAATATAAGATAAACGTAAAATAAAATACAGATGAAGCTAAAGTTAGACTGCATAAAAAACCAACAACATAATAATCTACTAGGTATGTTTACATTAAATTAAATAAAATCCTATGCGCAAATATAGGTATGTTAGAGAGAAAAAGCCTCGCTACTTTGTTAAAGGTAGTTTTTGAATAGTTTTTCAAAGAAAGGTTAGCGTAGTTTTCCTCTTTAAAGTTTAGTTTATGTAGCTTGATATCACAAAACACAAAACTCAAAAAAGAAAAGTAAGATAAAAGTTAATCGTAAAATAAAATATAGGTGAAATAATTGTTAGGCTGCATAAAAGAAAAAAAAAATCATAGCATAATAATCTTCTATATATGCTTGGATTGAATTAAATGAATTCCTTTGCGTAAATATAAGCAAACTAGTGAGAAAAAGTGCATAAAAAGCATCGCTACTTTGCTGCAGAAGAAGTGGATGACTATATGCAACTTTTTAAAATTGTGTGCTATCTCTATCGATTAAGGTGGTTTTCGAAAGTTTTTTCAAAGCAAAAATAGCGTAGTTTTCCTCTTTTAAATCTAGCTTTTGTCTAAGGTAGTTTATGAATAGATTTTCAAAGAAAGGTTAGCGTAGCATTCCTCTTTTAAGTTTAGCTTAAAATTCTTGGCATCACAAAACACAAAACTCAAAAAGATAAGATAAAATATAAGATAAACCTAAAACATAATATAAATGAAACTAAAGATAAGCTGCATAAAAAACTAACAACATAATAATCTACTAGGCATGTTTAAATTGAATTATATAAAATCCTTTGCGCAAATATAGGTATGTTAGTAAAAAAGCATTAAAAGCCTCGCAACTTTGTTAAAGTAAAAATCCATAAAAAGCCTCGATACTTTGCTGAAGAAGATGACTATATGCAACTTTTTAAAATCGTGAGCTATCTATATCGATTTAGGTCCTTTTTGAGTACTTTTTCAATGGAAAGTTAGCGCAGTTTTCCTCTTTTAAGATTAGATTATGAAGCTTGACATAATAAAACACAAAACTAACAAAGGCAAGATAAAATATAAGGTAGTTTTCGAATGTTTTTTCAAAGCAAAATTAGCGTAGTGTTCCTCTTTTAAATCTAGATTATCTCAAAGGTAGATTTGAATAGTTTTTCAAAGAAAAGTTAGCGTAGCTTTCCTCTTTTAACATTAGCTTATGTAGCTTGACATCACAGAACACAAAAACATAAAATAAAATATAAGACAAATAGATGTAGCTAAAGTTAGGCTGCATAAAAAACCAACAACATAAAATATCTACTAGGCATGTTTAAATTGAATTAAATAAAACCCTTTGCGCAAAAATAGAGAGTAAAATGCATAATGTTAGAGAGTAAAAGTGCATAGAAAGCCTCGCTACTTTGCTGTAGAAGAAGTGGATGACTAGATACACTTTTTTAAATTTGTGTGCTATCTCTATCGAATAAGGTAGTTTTCGAGAGTTTTTTCAAAGCAAAATTAGCGTAGTGTTCCTCTTTTAAATCTAGATTATCTCAAAAATAGATTTCGAATAGTTTTTCAAAGAAAGGTTAGCGTAGCTTTCCTCTTTTAACATTAGCTTATGTAGCTTGACATCACAGAACACAAAAACATAAAATAAAATATAAGACAAACGTAACATGAAAAATAGATGTAGCTTAAGTTAGACTGCATAAAAAACCAACAACATAATAATCTAACAGGTATGTTTAAGTTGAATTAAATAAAACCCTCTGCGCAAATATAGGTATGCTAGAGAGTAAAAAGGCATAAAAAGCCTCGCTACTTTGTTAAAGGTAGTTTTTGAATAGTTTTTCAAAGACAGGTTAGCGTAAATTTCCTCTTTAAAGTTTAGCTTATGTAGCTTGACATCACAAAATATAAAAACTCAAAAAGACAAGATAAAATATAAGATAAACGCAAAATAAAATATAGATATATAAGATAAACGCAAAATAAAATATAGATGAAACTAAAGTTAGGCTGCATAAAAAACCAACAACATAATAATCTACTAGGCATGTTTAAATTGAAATAAATAAAATCGTTTGCGCAAAAATAGCTATGTTAGAGAGTAAAAGTGCATAGAAAGCCTCGCTACTTTGGTGTAAAAGAAGTGGATCACTAGATACAACATTTTAAAATCGTGTGCTATCTCTATCGATTAAGGTGGTTTTCGAAAGTTTTTTCAAAGCAAAAATAGCGTAGTCTTCCTCTTTTAAATCTAGATTATGTCTAAGGTAGTTTTTGAACAGTTTTTCAAAGAAAGGTTAGCGTAGCTTTCCTCTTTTAACATTAGCTTATGTAGCTTGACATCACAAAACACAAAACTCAAAAAGACAAAATAAAATATAAGATAAACGTAAAAATGTAGATGAAGCTAAAGTTAGGCTGCATGAAATAAACGGGTAACAATATTTTTCTATGTATGTTTACATTGAGTTATATAAAATCCTCTGCGCAAATATAGGTATGTTAGAGAGTAAAAGTGCATAAAAAGCCTCGCTACTTTGTTAAAGGTTGTTTTTGAATAGTTTTTCAAAAAAAGGTTAGCGTAGTTTTCCTCTTTTAACATTAGCTTATGTAGCTTGACATCACAAAGCACAAAACTCAAAAAGACAAAATAAAATATAAGATAAACGTAAAATAAAATACAGATGAAGCTAAAGTTAGGCTGCATAAAATAAACGGGTAACAATATTTTTCTATGTATGTTTACATTGAGTTAAATAAAATCCTCTGCGCAAATATAGGTATGTTAGAGAGTAAAAGTGCATAAAAAGCCTCGCTACTTTGTTAAAGGTAGTTTTTGAATAGTTTTTCAAAAAAAAGGTCTTTAAAGTTTAGCTTATGTAGCTTGACATCACAAAACACAAAACTCAAAAAGACAAGATAAAATATAAGATAAACGCAAAACAAAATATAGATGAAACTAAAGTTAGGCTGCATATAAAACCAACAACATAATATTCTACTAGCCTAGTTTTCCTCTTTTAAGTTTAGATTATGTAGCTTGACATCACAAAACGCAAAAAGGCAAGACAAAATACAAGGTAAACGTAAAATAAAGTAGAAGTGAAACAAAAGATAGGTTGCATAAATACAAAAACTGCATTGCCAAAAATAGAATTTGTTGTCTAGAAAGACTTTTTAAAGTTTGTTTCTTTCGTCTATTGACTTAGTGAATCGCGATCTGGTTTTTCTTAGGCGCGCTTGTTTCTTAGTTGTTTTTTTTTGTAAAGAAAGTTTATTCAGACGTTTTTTTTACGCAACTCCTTTAACATTATTTTTAACAAAGTATTCTTTTATACGTGTTTACATTGAAATAAAACCCTTTGCGTAAATAGAGATAAATTAGAGAGCAAAAGCCTCACTACTTTGCAGAAGAAGAATTGGATGGCAAGATACAACTTTTTAAATTCGTGTGCTTTCTCTTTTAAGGTACTTTTTGAATATTTTTTCAAAGAAAAGTTAGCGTAGTTTTCCTCTTTTAAGTTTAGCTTACGCAGCTTGACATCACAAAACGCAAAAACCAATAAGGCATGATAAAATACAAGATAAACGTAAAATAAAATAGAAGTGAAACAAAAGTTAGACACCATAAAAAAAAAACAAACAAAAAAAAAAACATAATATACTTCTATGTATGTTTACATTGAACTTAATAAAATCCTTTGTGTAAATATATGAAAAAATAGAGAGTAAGAGTTCATAAAAAAAGCCTCGCTATTTTGCTGAAGAAGAAATGGATGTCTAGATCTTTTAAAATAAGGAACTTTTTGATTTCTTTTTCCGAAAAATGGTTGGAGCAGTTTTCCTTTTTTAAATTTCACTTATGCAGTTTAACATCACAGAAAATATTAATTTGCTTTTTAACAAACTCTTAAAAACATCAGAAGTAATTCTAAATGCAACTCTATTAAAAGTGTTAACAGAATAACAAAACGACTTTTTTTTTTTTTTAAAGATAAAAAAAGTTTGAACTATCTTTAAATAAGAAATGTGAGAACAGTTTAACAGAACTTCTTGTTTATTATGTATTTAGCGAAACAGATAAATATATTTGCAAAAGCATAGAGAAAACAAACTACACAAAAGGCCCATCTTTATTGCCAAACTGAACAAACTTTTCTAAACTACATAAATGGTCTCACTATATTGCCATATTGAACAAACTTTTCTAAACTACCCTCTTTTTGAATTTTTAGCTTCATGTTTTTAATTTTGTCTTTAATATGGCTTCGGTAGGAGTACTTTTGCAAGACATGAATGAGCTTGTCACTGCTATGATTTGCCAAGATGCCAAGGTAATCTTTGTACGAGCAACTTGAGCTTACATCTGTAAACACGTCTTGCAAGATGTATGCCAACACTAAAGCTGCACATCGAGGAAAACTTCTGGTGTTGAACCATTCGTTGTGGCCAGGGCAAGCATTCAGCTTTTCAACTATTTCATCTAAAATTTTACAAACTCAAGTCATAACACAAAGAGATTAAATCGAATATTCATTTGGTTCTGAAGCATGACAAGATTAATTTTGTTTTTTTATTTGTTTTTTTTGTTGACCTTATTGTTTGCACTGATAGCAATAACTGGTTTTTGAAAGATTACCTAATTGGCATTGGCTAACTTCTGCTTTGTTTTCCTTTGTTCTTGGCTGAGTTGATCCTGAAATAAAATAAAACCATGTTCATTTTTCTAATTCATAAAAAAACCATCAACAGTTTCTAAGTGTTAGAGATAATAACAAGCTGTGCATGATTTCTAACGGTGATGTTTCTAACTTCATCATTAGAAATCGGGTAGACACAACTTTCTAAAAGTGCACTTAGCAATGATGGCTAGTTTTTATTAACAGTTAACCATCTGAAATTGTGCAAGAAGAGGTTTGTGTTTATATATGTTTGTATAAATTAGGTTTTACATTACCGATGTGTTCTTGAGTAAAAGATGGCATTTCCAACTTGATTTTTTTTCTTCTTGGATCTTTTACTTCTAAAACATAATCAGTTTTAGTATCATTCACTTGTGTAAACATTTAAGCAATCACAGAATTAGTCCTGCAACAAATACATACACACTTCTGTGTTGTTTTTTTTGTTTTTTTTTTTGTTTTTTTTATTGTTTTTCTTTTTTTTTTTTTTTTTTACAGCTTTAACAATAACAATAGGGCAAGGAGTTAATTTGGGCATTTTTATTTTTTGAAAGCGTGTTGAGATTTGCATAAAAATCAAAAATCAAAAAGAATTTACCTCTGGATGTACAAGCAAGACTTTGGCTAAATAGACTACCAACAGATTGAACAGCACCAGGTGAGGGCTGTTTTTCAAGAACAGTACCAGCCTGTTGGACTGGAACAGCTGAAAGAAACAAACTGGGTTTGGCCATCGTTTGCTGACGAGCAACAAGATTAGGAGCCAGAGGAACAGAAAAGACCTCTTTTGAAGGATTAAAAACAACTTGCAGAGAAGGAGCAACATGAACAGGTTTGGCAACCACTTGCTTATGAGCAGGTTCAAGAAGAGCAGGTTCAAGAAGAGCAGGTTCAAGAAGAGCAGCTTCAGGAGGAGCATGGAAAACACGTGTGACAGCCATAAGATTATCTTGCTGTGAAGCAACATTAGACACTGTTTCCAGCAGAACAGAAAAGACCTCTTTTGAAGGACTGAAAGCAACTTGTTGAGCAGGAGCAGCAGAAACAGGTTTGGCAACCACTTGCTCACTAAAGTAAACTGGAGAAAGTTGTGCATGGTGTTCAATAAAATCCGGTTCATCAGGAAATAATGTTAATGCAAGAGGAGAACAAGCTGTGCCAACAGGAACAGCTAGAGTCTGATCTACATCCATACAAACAGCTTGTTCATTAGGAACTAGTTGTGCAAGAGCAGAGGATAGTTCAAGAACTGGACCAGCGATTGTTTGTTCAGAAGGAACAGACGAAACAGGAGTTGAGCTAGGTTCACACAAGAAATCTACAACATGTTCGTTGCTGTCCTCTAAAGGAGCATTGTTTTCTACAGCTGGAGAAAATGGAACCACTGTGGTACAACCGAAAGTAGCAGCACATTCTTCAGAGTCAGAACCGGAGTCTGAATCTTCCTCAAAAATGTCCTCAACATCATGAAAACCGTACTCCTCTGCATTAGTTCGGAGCCAGTCCATCACATCCTTCTCCTCCTTTGGTGGTCTCTCAGACTTTTCAACAGTCAAAGACTCTATGACTCCGAAGGACTGTCCGATGCCCAGGGCAAAGCGCAACTCCTCTGCAGCGTTCCACTGGGACACATAAAAGCTATCCATTGTGTGTCTGCTGTGCTTCATGTAGAGTGTAGCAAACCGCTCGCGATCTTCTTTGCTGTTGTTGGCAAAGTAAGTGGCTATCGAACCGCGAATGCAAGTGGGAGTAAGACGCTTCATGGGAATGTTTACTTGGCTTTTTCTGAAGCAGGACGTCAGGCTAGAGGTGATAGCAGAGGAACCCATCTGGTAAACAGGCACTCTAGTTGCACCTAGTGTCACACCTTCGTCTTTGTTGGCTCTCACCGAAGGAAAAAGGGGCCTGTAGCAGTCGCTCAACTCCAAAACAGTCTTGGTGTCTGCAGCCATGTAGTGAGAGTCGTTGACAAGAAGGTCTCTGTATCTCAGCAAATAAATATCGATCAACACTTTCAAGTCGTTCGGCACTAGAATGTTTTTGGCTCCGTACTTGTATGCTGTTTTGTAGCGCTCTTGCACAATGCAATATCCACACTCACTCTTCTCAGCAGCCATGTAGTCTCTAATGTTTAAAAGAGCAATGTTAGATTTTCTTAAACTGTTAATTACAGTGACAGAGAGCAGAAGATGGTTTCGTAGAGACACAGCATTGTCTCTAGTCAGCGGAAGAGACGCCTTTCTAATCGATTCCACTAAGTCTCTTACGTATGCAGACTTGCCATATTCGGTCAGCAAACTGACATTGATGATGTTGATGCTTTTTCTTCTTTTCACAAGGCTCCTCCTCAAAGAACGAAAGGGCCTCAGCACTTTTCGCAACTCATCCACCTTGCAGCGCAAACGTCGGATGGCCTCATGAGAAAGTCCGAAATAGACGTTTCTGGCTTCACTGAAACGAAACAGGAGACAAAGGGAGACAGAGGCGGTTGTACAACGTGTGACAAGACATGGCTTTTGTTTGGTCAAGTTCACTCAGCTTGGAATTGAGCTGAATTTTCTTAAAGTGCAAGGAGAAGTATCTATCCTCCAAAACATTGGAATTGGTGAGGGCGTTTGGGTGCAGCGTCAACGTGCTGTCACAACAAGTCAATATTTCCACAACTGCATTTTTGTAGATCTTTGCTTGTGACCAAGTGTTGTTGTTGGCTACCACAAGCCACTTTTCAAAGTCTCTGAAGAGCTCATCTGCTGACTGGTAATAAAAGTGAAAAGCATCTTTGTCCAGCTGAAACAAGAGTCTCTTTTCTTCGGTCAAGACATAGGAGCTGGAAACCAAGTGCTCTAAGGAATCGAAATCAGAGTCAAGGACGGATTCGGTGTTCAGCTCTTTGTTTTCTACAGAGGTGCATTGGTTTGCAGAAGGAGCCTCGGACGAACCAGCAACTGGTGAGGGCAAGCTTAAAAGAGGATCAGAGGAAAGAACCGGAGAAGAAAAAGAGGAGGAAGGCCCAGGAGCAGAGGATGCAGAGCCTGATGCAGACGCTTGTTCAGCTACTGGCTTAATACCAAAGAAGGCAGGTCGAATAAATTGAGGGACATAGAGCTTCTCGTTGTCGTATCGCTTTGCCTCTGCAATCTTTTGTTTGATCATCTTGGAATCGTAGAAATGAGTCTCTTTCAAGTGTATGTCCAGTCGGTCGTAATACTTCCAACATTGCAAACAGGGGTAAGGTTTTGGACAGCCGGACTTGCGTTCGAGACGAGCATGCTGAAACTTCCTGACCATTGCAGAGTAAAAGATGGAAGCTTCATCCAAAGTCCAAGAATGATCTTTTTTAGTCAAGTGTCTTTTAATGCTTGTGGACGAATGTTTGCACAAAGGCATCGGACAGCTAACAGCGTACCTCTTCTTGGTACCATAGAAAGGTACAACCCTGTTTACGGAGCCACACGCTGCAACTAATGCGGCCCTGACTTTGTTTTTGAGCTTTAAGTCTCTCTGTTCTTGTGACTGCTTTCTTTTCTTTTTTTTTGCTTTAGAGTTTGGAGAAGAAGCAACAACAGAGTTGTTTTCTTGTGAAGAAGACATGTTCAGGTGTTTGTTTGCAACGGTTTTTGCTAAAAAAAGGAAACCAGTCAGTGAGAGTTTTTTTCTTCTGCCTGCATCCAATCCTGGAATGTTTACAACTGCAGGGAAGAGCTGTGTTTTTTCGAATCCTCTGCAAAAGAGAAAAAAAGAAAGAAAAGAGAGCAACAAGAAGAAACAAAGTTTCCACTAGCAAATGAAAAAGAATGAGAGCAACTAGCATTACATGCATGGTGGCAGCAGTGATTGCTATTATGAGAAGGAGAATGAGAAAAAAAAAAAGAAAAAGAAAAGAAACAAATAAATAAAGAGATGGAGTTTGAGAGGATCTCGCAACCATATGACTCAAAGAAAGAAACTGTGTTGAAAAAAGGCAAGAGAGGGCAAATAGAACTTGCTAACAAGGACAAATGACAGACATAACTACAACAGTAACAACTCTCATTGCAAGCATAATAACAACAGCATCAGCATCACTGACTCAGAGAGTGTTGACATAACAAAAAAGAAAACAAAAGTACAAGCCAAGTGGGGGAACATTAACAAACACTCATTGCAACTATAACAACAACAACAACAGCAACAGCATCACTGACTCAGAGGGTATTGATAAAAAAAAACAAGCATAAACAAACAAAAAAAACAAATAAAAAAACAAAACAAGCAAATTGGGTGAACAGTAACAACTCTCATTGCAAGCATAATAACAACAACAGCATCAGCATCAGCATCACTGACTCAGAGAGTGTTGACAAAATAAAATAGACAATAAGCAAGCAAAGTGGGTGAACAGTAACAACTCTCACTGCAAGCATAATAACAACAACAGCATCAGCATCAGCATCACTGACTCAGAGAGTGTTGATAAAATAAAACAGATTATAAACAAACAAAGTGGGTGAACAGTAACAGCTCTCATTGAAAGCATAATAACAACAACAGCATCAGCAACAGCATCACTAACTCAGAGGATATATAAAAAAACAAACAAACCAAACAAACAAAACAAAAACAAAAAAAACAAGCAAAGTGGCTGAACAGTAACAGCTATCATTGCAAGTAAAATAACAACAACAGCATCAGCAACATCATCACTGACTCAGAGAGTGGTGATAAAATAAAACAGATTAAAAAACAAGCAAAGTGGCTAAACAGTAACAACTATAAATACAAGTAAAATGACAAAAGCAGCAACAGCATCACTAACTCGCAGGGTGTTGATAAAAAAAAAAAGCAACAAACAAACAAAGCAAGCAAAGTGGGTGAACATTAACACTCATTGCAACTATAATAACACCAACAGCAACAGCATCAGTGACTCAAAGGGTGTTGATAAACAAAAACAAAGGCACAAACAAACAAGCAGAGTGGGGAACATTAACAACACTTATTGCAAGCATAATAACACAACAGCATCAGCATCTCTGACTCAGAGAGTGTTGATAAAATAAAATAGATTATAAACATGCCAAGTTTGTGAACATTAACAAACACTCATTGCAACTATAACAACGACTACAGCAACAGCATCACTTACTCAGAGAGTGTTGAGAAAAAAACAACAAAAAAAACAAAAAACAAAACAAAACAGAAAACAGAAGTACAAGCCAAGTGGGGGAACATTAACAAACACTCATTGCAACTAAAACAACAACAACAGCAACAGCATCACTTGCTCAGAGGATATTGATAAAAAAAACAAACAAACAAACAAACAAAACAAGCAAAGTGGCTGAACAGTAACAGCTATCATTGCAAGTAAAATAACAACAACAGCATCAGCAACATCATCACTGACTCAGAGAGTGGTGATAAAATAAAACAGATTTAAAAAACAAGCAAAGTGGCTGAACAGTAACAACTATAAATACAAGTAAAATGACAAAAGCAGCAACAGCATCACTAACTCGCAGGGTGTTGATAAAAAAAAAAAGGGCAACAAACAAACAAAGCAAGCAAAGTGGGTGAACATTAACACTCATTGCAACTATAATAACACCAACAGCAACAGCATCAGTGACTCAAAAGGGTGTTGATAAACAAAAACAAAGGCACAAACAAAACAAGCAGAGTGGGTGAACATTAACAACACTTATTGCAAGCATAATAACAACAACAGCATCAGCATCACTGACTCAGAGAGTGTTGATAAAATAAAATAGATTATAAACATGCCAAGTTTGTGAACATTAACAAACACTCATTGCAACTATAACAACAACAACAGCAACAGCATCACTTGCTCAGAGGATATTGATAAAAAAACAAACAAACAAACAAAACAAAACAAGCAAAGTGGCTGAACAGTAACAGCTATCATTGCAAGTAAAATAACAAACAACAGCATCAGCAACATCATCACTGACTCAGAGTGTGGTGATAAAATAAAACAGATTAAAAACAAGCAAAGTGGCTGAACAGTAACAACTATAAATACAAGTAAAATGACAAAAGCAGCAACAGCATCACTAACTCGCAGGGTGTTGATAAAAAAAAAAGCAACAAACAAATAAAGCAAGCAAAGTGGGTGAACATTAACACTCATTGCAACTATAATAACACCAACAGCAACAGCATCAGTGACTCAAAGGGTGTTGATAAAGAAAAAACAAAAGCACAAACAAAAGCAAGCAAAGTGGGTGAACATTAACAACACTTATTGCAAGCACAATAACAACAACAGCATCAGCATCACTGACTCAGAGAGTGTTGATAAAACAAAATAGATTATAAACAAGCCAAGTTGGTGAACATTAACAAACACTCATGCAACTGTAATAAGAACAACAGCAACAGCATCACTGACACAAAGGGTGTTGATAAACAAAAACAAAAACACAAGCAAAGTGGGTGAACATTAACAACACTCATTGCAACTATAACAACAACAACAGCAACAGCATCACTGGCTCAAAGGGTGTTGATAAAATAAAGAAACAAAAACAAAACAAGCAAAGTGGGTGAACAGTAACAACTCCCATTGCAAGCATAATAACGACAACAGCAACAGCAACACCATCACTGACTCAGAGAGTGTTGATAAAATAAAATAGATTATAAACAAGCCAAGTGGGGGAACATTAACAAACACTCATTGCAACTGTAACAACAACAACAGCAACAGCATCACTTACTCAGAGAGTGTTTATAAATAAAACAAAAAACAAAACAAGAAACATAAATACAAGCCAAGTGGGTGATTACTAACAGCGCTAACAGCAGCAACAACAGTGTCTTTAGAAACAACAAACAAGTACAACAGCAACAACTGCTTTTACAGAGTATAACAATAACAACAACATGGCACTAACAACAACAAAAGGGTTGGAATAAAAACCTGTAGGCAAAAGGAGAGCTGCATTCAGACAAGATCGATTACAAAGAGGCTCTTCTTTAGGACAGAGGAGAAACTGCTTTTGAGGGACAGAGGGACTTTTGTTGTTGTTGTTGTTGTTGTGCAGAAACCAACAAACTTTTATTGAACCGAATATAACCGAATATAACCGAAAGTCTTGTTTGCTTCTGTTTTGTGCCATCAAGAAGGGAAAACAAAACATCACAAAACAAACGAAGCAAACGAAACAAACAAACAAACGAACGAAACAAACAAAAAAACGATTAAATAAATAAACAAACAAACGAAACAAACAAACAAACAAAAACAAATAGGAAAAACAGAAAACGCAGTACCGAAACCTCGCCATTTTTATCCTTCCTCGAGCTTTCTTTGGGCGCCAAAGACCGAGAAAGTTGAGCAAACGTGACGTTGAGGGGGGGGGGGGGGGGGGTACTTAAGGCCAGCAGACCGACCAATGGCAAGCTTAGGAGAGACCCACGTGAATGTTACATTTTCTTTCTATGTACGCTGAATCCGCTCAAAGTCTGGAATTTCCAGCATTCACGTGTCATCACTCCAGCCACCAGATTGGCCCACACTTTGCACACTTTCAAGACTAGAACTTCACTTAATCACAAAATTGAGCCAAAAAAAAACTAAGTCTCGCATGGCGACAACTTTTCCAAAAGCAAACAAAGGCAAACAAAGGCAACGAAGGCAAACGAAGAAAAAACAAAAACAAGTAAACAAAAACAAAACCGAAAAGGGAGAGAGAGAGCAAGTCGACTCATTTCTTTCGACTGCCTTAAACGAGAAGTCTAAAACGTTTAAAAGTTGAAAACTAAGTTTTTAAATGAACTGCACCGAAAAAACTTTACGACAGTTTAGCTGGTTAAAAACGCAGAGGAAAATATTTTATAAAATTTAAGCGTTCTAAAGATGTCCATTTTTGTTTTTGTTTTTTTTTTATTTTGGTTTGTTTCTGGTTTGCTTCTTTTTTTTTTTTAAATTCTAGCGATCGAGCATATTTGAACGGTTTCATCAGCCTGTTGGCGCACGTGCTCGAGAGCTAGAACTTTGATTGCTTTTGTTGTTGAGAATTGAGAATGTCCGAGCAGGTTTTTTTATCGATTTCATCGCTTGTGGCGAGGCAAAAATCAAAACGCTTTTTGGACGAAAGAAAGGAGATTAAAAGGAAAAAAGAGAAGAAAAAAAAAAAACAAAAAAATAGGTTATGTGTCATAAACATTTATTTTCTCACGCGATGACGTCTAGTTTTGTTAGAGTAATTAAAATATGTATCAAGTTTGTAATTTCTATCTTATTTTTAGTTACGGATAATTGCCAATTATGTCACGTTTAGTATACACAACGCTGTTTTCTTAATAGCAATATGATACAAACAAGTTATAAAAAAAAAAAAGCGTTCGCTCGATCTTCCTTAGTCAGTTGAACAAAAAGAAATTTCACAACATATGATTGATTTGGTTGTCCTAGCAAGCTGTTTTAGCAAACGACTAGAGGTTGCAACTGTTGTTCATTGAAAACGAAAAATCTAGCGTCAGCAAGAAATTTTTGAATACATAATGTACACAAAAGTGGCACTAACAAATGAAAATGTAAAAAAAAATGTTTACCTTGATGCCAGACTCGCAGAGATGTTGTCGCTCGTTGCTATCGACTGCGAACAGCTTTGTTGTTTTTCGAAGTGCCTCTTCACTCTACTTATAGCCGAAGTTTTGGCTTCGAAAAAAAATACGAACGTCGTTAAGCTCAACGAGCTGCTTTAATTGTTGTTCGTGCGAAAACGAAATGCTTAAACGGATAAAAGTGTTGGCGTAATTACACTTTTCGACCGCGATGCAGTTTGTCAACAACTCTAGCGTACTTTTTTGGCTCGTGGAGCAAAAAAGCCTCATGATAATAGCAAAGGCTTAAAATGTCTTAACATGTCAGCAAAGGCTTAATATGCTTAATAAACTGTGGGTTAAGTTTTTGCGGTGCAGCTCATTAACAACTTAATTTGCAACTTGCTGGCACAAGCAAACGTTTATGACTTCTCGTTTAAGACAGTTGAGCGAAATCAGTCGACTCACTCATTCTCCCTTTTCTGTTTTGTTTTTGTTTTGTTTTTTTGTTTTTGTTTTTGTTTGTTTTTTTTTTCTTTGTTTGTCTTTTGTTTAAAATGTAAAAAACTCGAAAGGAAAGTTGTTGCTTTGTTTGCTTATTGAAAGTTTTCGCCAGTTGCAAGACTTAGTTTTGTTTTTGTTTACTTATTAAAATATCGAGGAAAATATTTGAGGACATCGCATTCTAAAGGTGCCTTTTTAATAAAACATCTAACGATTTAGCTTTTAACGTTATGCTCAAAAGAATGCCCGTTTCGGTTTCTTTTTTCTTTTTTTTTTTTTTTTTTCCTTTGTTTCAATTGGGCAGAGTGCTCATTTGAGCAGCCCGCCCATGATCCAAAATTAGGACTTTTCTACGAGATACTTTTCATGGACTGTTGTAATTTCAGCAGACCAACACAGTGACTAGTTGGTAGTGTGTGTTAGTTCCGCTTTCATTCACGGTTGAGCGGACCTGTTCGATTACTCGAACATTGGTCACGTCTGGAACGTGAGAATGCTAGAGTGCGTTTTACTAACAATTTTATCGCTTGTGGCCAGGAAAGCAAAACTTTCCGTTTTTGTCTTTTGCATTCTAAAGGTGCCTTCTTAATAAAACCTCTAACGATTTAGCTTTTAACGTTATGCTTAAAAGAATGCCCGTTTCGATTTCATTTTTTTTTTCTGTTTGTTTTTGTTTTTGTTTTTTTTTTTTCAATTCGGCATTTTAAGGGTGCCTTTATAACAAGATCTAACGATATAGCGTTTAATGTTGTGCTCAAAAAAAAAAAAAGTGCCTTTTATATCTCTCAATGGTCTCCAACGATAAAACTGCCGACCAATCGCAACGATTAAACAGCCGACCAATGGCAGCTCAATAGTCTCCAAACATGAAACTGCCGACCAATGGCAGCTCAGTGGTTTGAGAAGTGAGATCATTCGATTTCGTTTTATTATCTCCAGTTTGAACTAGTGCTTGGCTTTTATAAAAATTGTCAAATTTTGCCAAGCAAATCTTATACGAAACGCTACTTTGATGTCAAACCTTCGTTACTCCCTATTCCCTTCTAGCGGAGGGCCGGCTAAAAGCTAGAAAAAAAGAGAGAAGGAAACTTTTTTCTTTTTTTCTTTATCTTTTTTTTTTTTTTTTTTTAAGAGGGGTAGGGGTGGGGGGGGGGGGGGGGGGAAGGAGTAAGAGAATTACGGGGTTAGGATTGGAGGGGGATGAGGTTACGGTTTGGAAGCCTGGGGACAATGAAAAATTGCGTTCGTATAGTGTCCACGAGGGGCGTCCTTCGGTTGTAACGTGCCGCTAGGTGCACGCGTCTAGTAGTTTCGTTGCATCGACCTAGAGGAGTTCTCCGAAAGGTCTTGCGCTTTGGGCTCGGGCAAACGGCCTGCATCCATTGTAAACACGGTCTCTGCCGTTAGAAAATCGTTAACCAGGCTTTTGTGAGCTTTAACAACCATCCCTTTGAGTTTAAAACGAACGTTTCCCCAAAAGCCATTCGAGATGGAGGTACTCACGGAGGTTTGTTACGGTAACAACCCTGTGGTTTGCCATCTTCTTTCTTTCCGCAGCGTCGCAAACGGATCGGCCGGTCTCTTAGGTGACGAAAAAAACGTCTGATCTCTCGACTGGAATGCTTAACGTACTAAGATTAGAAGAGTTAGTACTAAGAGTCGCATCTGGCCGCCGTAATTTTCTTCGATGATGTACTTGAAAATTTCGTGACGTCGTTTTCAAAGCTCTAGGGTCGATTTTAACCTTCGACCTTAAAGTCGATTTTAGCCTTCGGTGTGGCTCTGTACAACTTTTGCGGTGAAAAAGCTTGCGCGGAGTCTACAGTTGTATTTAGCCGACAGACGCTGGCAACGCAGAAACAGAATGACTCTTGGGCGGCGCAAACCGAGCGTTCAGCAAATTTCTAGCATTTTACGTCAAAGCGGACAATCTGCACGACAAATAAAGCTAACTTTCTCGTTGCAACAGTTAGTCACTGGACGTTGGACGAGTGTGTACAGCTGTTTTGCGTCGAAAGCCGACCGGTGGTCGGATGCGACTCTTCTTTTCATTCGAAAATCAGAACCTGGCCATCAGTCGTGTATCACCATCGAATGCTTAATGTAGTGATTTCTCGAAACGACAAAAGCTTGTAAAACAAACAGCTTCGCTGTACTGTTGCCTAGTATGTTAACGGATGGCCAGGAACAACCTTGGTCTGTAAAGAATGAGTTCGTTTTTCCATTCGAGGCACTAATTACTGCAGTTTTAAAAGTCACCTAAAGTATAAGCTCATCTCTCCATTCAAGAAAAACAAGCATCAGAGTTTCGGAAAGTTTGCATGCACGACACCACCATCGATGATACTTAAACAAACAGAAAATGAATTGCAAAACAGAACCACTGAATTGCAAAACATAACAACGGACAGCTTGTAAAAAGCATGGTGATGAGCTTCTTCAATCCAATCAAGGAACCAAGCATCACAGTTTCGGCAATGGTGCATGTGCAAATCAGCAAACTGTGATACTTAATCAAACAACTTCACTGTTTTGCTTAGTTTAAGAACGGATGGCTAAGAACAACCTCGTTAGTGAGTATGAAGTCATCTCTTCATTCAAGGAATTAATAATCAGAGTTTTAGAAGTCTCTTACGTGCGATACTACTATCAACGGTACTTAATCAAACAGCCTCTCAGAATGGCCTAGTTTGAGAACGGAAGGCTAGGAACAACCTTAGTAGTGGGTCATCAGTTCAACTTTTCATTCAAGGAATTAAGCATCTAAAATCTGAAAAATAAAAAGAAGAGCTCTTTGTTAGAAGTTCTTATTTTTATTTTTCCTCAACTTCTATTTCTTTTCTTTTTTTCTTTTTTTTTTTTAATGATAGTTTTTCTTTTTTTTTTATCTATTTTGTTCGTTTAAATTAATACAACAGGCGTTTTAGGTCGTTTCTGTAACATTATTTAACACTTTAAATTGTAATAAATATTTGAACTGAAGAAAATCCTTTTCGTAACGTTAAAATGTCATAAGAACATTTCATCTTTACCAAATACGCTTGTAAAAATAGTTTCACTTTTAAAGTTTGTTGTATATGTCTTTTAATTTAGTGAATCGCAATTTGGATTTCTTAGGCGCACATCTACTTTAGTTGCTTTTTCTTAAAGAAAGGTCACCAGAGTTATCTTACACAGCTCCTGCAGCATAATCTTTAACAAAATACTCTTTTGAAAAGTTTTACATTGAAATAAACAAAAGCCATTTGCGTAAATAGAGATAAATTAGAGAATAAAAAGTGCATAAACGCCTCGCTACTTTGATGAAGAAGAAACGGATGACTAGATGCAACTTTTTAATTTCGCGTGCTATCTCTTTCGATTAAGGTACTTTTTGAATATTTTTTCAAAGAAATGTTAGCGTAGTTTTCCTTTTTTAAATTTAAATCATGTTTAAAGGTAGTTTTTGAATGTTTTTTCAAAGAAATGTTAGCGTAGTTTTCATCTATTAAATCTAAATCATGTTTAAAGGTAGTTTTCGAATATTTTTTCAAAGAAAAGTTAGCGTAGGTTTCCTCTTTTAGATCTAGCTTATGTTTAAGGTAGTTTTTGAGTATTTTTTCAAAGAAAAGTTAGCGTAGTTTTCCTCTTTTAGATCTAGCTTATGTTTAAGGTAGTTTTTGAGTATTTTTTCAAAGAAAAGTTAGCATAGTTTTCCTCTTTTGGATATAGCTTATGTTTAAGGTAGTTTTTAAATATTTTTTTAAAGAAAAGTTAGCGTAGTTTTCCTCCTTTAGATCTAGCTTTATAATTCAGGTAGTTTTTGAATATTTTTTCAAATAAAAATTAGCAAAGTTTAGCTTATTTAGCATGACATCACAAAATACTAAACTCAAAAAGGCAAGATAAAGTATAAGATAAACGTAAAATAAGATATAGATGAAACAAATGTTAGGCTGCATAAAATCTAAAACTGCATTGCCTATCATAAACACAAACGTCTAGTAAGAGCTTTTAAAGTTCGTTCTTTTCGTCTTTTAATTTGGTGAATCGCGATTTGAATTTTCTAAAGCGCACATGCCTCTCAGTTGCTTTTTTCTTAAGGAAAGGTCACCAGAGTTTTTTTACGCAGCTCCTGCAGCATAATCTTTAACAAAATACTCTTTTGTATATCATTACACAGAAATAAACAAAAACCATTTGCGTAAACAGAGATAAATTAGAACTCAAAAGTGCATAAAAAGCCTCGCTACTTTGCTATAGAAGAAGTGGATGACTAGATACAACTTTGTAAATTCGTGTACTACCTCGATGGATTAAGGTATTTTTCGAAAGTTTTTTTAAAGCAAAAATAGCGCAGTCTTCCTCTTTTAAATCTACCTTATGTCTAAGGCAGTTTTTGAATAGATTTTCAAAGAAAGGTTAGCGTAGTTTTCCACTTTTAAGTTTAGCTTATGTAGCTTGACAAAACAACACACAAAAAGACAAGATAAAATATCAGATAAACGTAAAATAAAATATAAATGAAACTAAAGTTAGGCTGCATAAAAAACAAACAACTTAATAATCTACTAGACATGTTTAAGTTGAATTAAGTAAAGTCCTTTGCGCAAATTTGGGTAAATAAGAGATTAAAAGTCCATAAAAAGCCTCGATACTTTGCTGAAGAAGAAGATGACTATATGCAACTTTTTAAAATCGTGAGCTATCTATATCGATTTAGGTCCTTTTTGAGTACTTTTTCAATGAGAAGTTAGCGCAGTTTTCCTCTTTTAAGATTGGATCATGAAGCTTGACATAACAAAACACAAAACTAACAAAGGCAAGACAAAATATAAGGTAAACGCAATATAAAATATAGATGAAATTAAAGTTAGGCTGCATAAAATAAACGGGTAACAATACTCTTCTATGTATATTTACATTGAGTTAAATAAAATCCTTTGCGCAAATATAGGTATGTTAGAGAGTAAAAGTGCATAAAAAGCCTCGCTACATTGCTGTAGAAGAAGTGGATGACTAGATACAAACTTTTAAATTTGTGTGCTGTCTCTATCGAATAAGGTAGTTTTCGAAAGTTTTTTCAAAGCAAAAATAGCGCAGTGTTCCTCTTTTAAATTTAGATTATCTCAAAGGTAGATTTTGAATAGTTTTTCAAAGAAAGGTTAGCGTAGCTTTCCTCTTTTAAGTTTAGCTTATGTAGCTTGACATCACAAAACACAAAGCTCAAAAAGACAAAATAAAATATAAGATAAACGTGAAATAAAATACAGATGAAGCTAAAGTTAGACTGCATAAAAAACCAACAACATAATAATCTACTAGGTATGTTTACATTAAATTAAATAAAATCCTATGCGCAAATATAGGTATGTTAGAGAGAAAAAGCCTCGCTACTTTGTTAAAGGTAGTTTTTGAATAGTTTTTCAAAGAAAGGTTAGCGTAGTTTTCCTCTTTAAAGTTTAGTTTATGTAGCTTGATATCACAAAACACAAAACTCAAAAAAGAAAAGTAAGATAAAAGTTAATCGTAAAATAAAATATAGGTGAAATAATTGTTAGGCTGCATAAAAGAAAAAAAAAATCATAGCATAATAATCTTCTATATATGCTTGGATTGAATTAAATGAATTCCTTTGCGTAAATATAAGCAAACTAGTGAGAAAAAGTGCATAAAAAGCATCGCTACTTTGCTGCAGAAGAAGTGGATGACTATATGCAACTTTTTAAAATTGTGTGCTATCTCTATCGATTAAGGTGGTTTTCGAAAGTTTTTTCAAAGCAAAAATAGCGTAGTTTTCCTCTTTTAAATCTAGCTTTTGTCTAGGGTAGTTTATGAATAGATTTTCAAAGAAAGGTTAGCGTAGCATTCCTCTTTTAAGTTTAGCTTAAAATTCTTGGCATCACAAAACACAAAACTCAAAAAGATAAGATAAAATATAAGATAAACCTAAAACATAATATAAATGAAACTAAAGATAAGCTGCATAAAAAACTAACAACATAATAATCTACTAGGCATGTTTAAATTGAATTATATAAAATCCTTTGCGCAAATATAGGTATGTTAGTAAAAAAGCATTAAAAGCCTCGCAACTTTGTTAAAGGTAGATTTTGAATAGTTTTTCAAAGAAAGGTTAGCGTAGTTTTCCTCTTTTATGTTTAGATTATGTAGCTTGACATCACAAAACACAAAGCTCAAAAAGACAAAATAAAATATAAGATAAACGTAAAATATAGATGAAACAAAGTTTACACTGCATAATAAACAAACAACATAATTATCTACTAGGCATGTTTAAGTTGAACTAAATAAATTCCTTTGCGCAAATATGGGAAAGTTAGACAGTAAAAATCCATAAAAAGCCTCGATACTTTGCTGAAGAAGATGACTATATGCAACTTTTTAAAATCGTGAGCTATCTATATCGATTTAGGTCCTTTTTGAGTACTTTTTCAATGGAAAGTTAGCGCAGTTTTCCTCTTTTAAGATTAGATTATGAAGCTTGACATAATAAAACACAAAACTAACAAAGGCAAGATAAAATATAAGGTAGTTTTCGAATGTTTTTTCAAAGCAAAATTAGCGTAGTGTTCCTCTTTTAAATCTAGATTATCTCAAAGGTAGATTTTGAATAGTTTTTCAAAGAAAAGTTAGCGTAGCTTTCCTCTTTTAACATTAGCTTATGTAGCTTGACATCACAGAACACAAAAACATAAAATAAAATATAAGACAAATAGATGTAGCTAAAGTTAGGCTGCATAAAAAACCAACAACATAAAATATCTACTAGGCATGTTTAAATTGAATTAAATAAAACCCTTTGCGCAAAAATAGAGAGTAAAATGCATAATGTTAGAGAGTAAAAGTGCATAGAAAGCCTCGCTACTTTGCTGTAGAAGAAGTGGATGACTAGATACACTTTTTTAAACTTGTGTGCTATCTCTATCGAATAAGGTAGTTTTCGAGAGTTTTTTCAAAGCAAAATTAGCGTAGTGTTCCTCTTTTAAATCTAGATTATCTCAAAAATAGATTTCGAATAGTTTTTCAAAGAAAGGTTAGCGTAGCTTTCCTCTTTTAACATTAGCTTATGTAGCTTGACATCACAGAACACAAAAAGATAAAATAAAATATAAGACAAACGTAAAATGAAAAATAGATGTAGCTTAAGTTAGACTGCATAAAAAACCAACAACATAATAATCTAACAGGTATGTTTAAGTTGAATTAAATAAAACCCTCTGCGCAAATATAGGTATGCTAGAGAGTAAAAAGGCATAAAAAGCCTCGCTACTTTGTTAAAGGTAGTTTTTGAATAGTTTTTCAAAGACAGGTTAGCGTAAATTTCCTCTTTAAAGTTTAGCTTATGTAGCTTGACATCACAAAATATAAAACTCAAAAAGACAAGATAAAATATAAGATAAACGCAAAATAAAATATAGATGAAACTAAAGTTAGGCTGCATAAAAAACCAACAACATAATAATCTACTAGGCATGTTTAAATTGAAATAAATAAAATCGTTTGCGCAAAAATAGCTATGTTAGAGAGTAAAAGTGCATAGAAAGCCTCGCTACTTTGGTGTAAAAGAAGTGGATCACTAGATACAACATTTTAAAATCGTGTGCTATCTCTATCGATTAAGGTGGTTTTCGAAAGTTTTTTCAAAGCAAAAATAGCGTAGTCTTCCTCTTTTAAATCTAGATTATGTCTAAGGTAGTTTTTGAACAGTTTTTCAAAGAAAGGTTAGCGTAGCTTTCCTCTTTTAACATTAGCTTATGTAGCTTGACATCACAAAACACAAAACTCAAAAAGACAAAATAAAATATAAGATAAACGTAAAATAAAATGTAGATGAAGCTAAAGTTAGGCTGCATGAAATAAACGGGTAACAATATTTTTCTATGTATGTTTACATTGAGTTATATAAAATCCTCTGCGCAAATATAGGTATGTTAGAGAGTAAAAGTGCATAAAAAGCCTCGCTACTTTGTTAAAGGTTGTTTTTGAATAGTTTTTCAAAAAAAGGTTAGCGTAGTTTTCCTCTTTTAACATTAGCTTATGTAGCTTGACATCACAAAGCACAAAACTCAAAAAGACAAAATAAAATATAAGATAAACGTAAAATAAAATACAGATGAAGCTAAAGTTAGGCTGCATAAAATAAACGGGTAACAATATTTTTCTATGTATGTTTACATTGAGTTAAATAAAATCCTCTGCGCAAATATAGGTATGTTAGAGAGTAAAAGTGCATAAAAAGCCTCGCTACTTTGTTAAAGGTAGTTTTTGAATAGTTTTTCAAAAAAAAGGTCTTTAAAGTTTAGCTTATGTAGCTTGACATCACAAAACACAAAACTCAAAAAGACAAGATAAAATATAAGATAAACGCAAAACAAAATATAGATGAAACTAAAGTTAGGCTGCATATAAAACCAACAACATAATATTCTACTAGCCTAGTTTTCCTCTTTTAAGTTTAGATTATGTAGCTTGACATCACAAAACGCAAAAAGGCAAGACAAAATACAAGGTAAACGTAAAATAAAGTAGAAGTGAAACAAAAGATAGGTTGCATAAATACAAAAACTGCATTGCCAAAAATAGAATTTGTTGTCTAGAAAGACTTTTTAAAGTTTGTTTCTTTCGTCTATTGACTTAGTGAATCGCGATCTGGTTTTTCTTAGGCGCGCTTGTTTCTTAGTTGTTTTTTTTTGTAAAGAAAGTTTATTCAGACGTTTTTTTTACGCAACTCCTTTAACATTATTTTTAACAAAGTATTCTTTTATACGTGTTTACATTGAAATAAAACCCTTTGCGTAAATAGAGATAAATTAGAGAGCAAAAGCCTCACTACTTTGCAGAAGAAGAATTGGATGGCAAGATACAACTTTTTAAATTCGTGTGCTTTCTCTTTTAAGGTACTTTTTGAATATTTTTTCAAAGAAAAGTTAGCGTAGTTTTCCTCTTTTAAGTTTAGCTTACGCAGCTTGACATCACAAAACGCAAAAACCAATAAGGCATGATAAAATACAAGATAAACGTAAAATAAAATAGAAGTGAAACAAAAGTTAGACACCATAAAAAAAAAACAAACAAAAAAAAAAACATAATATACTTCTATGTATGTTTACATTGAACTTAATAAAATCCTTTGTGTAAATATATGAAAAAATAGAGAGTAAGAGTTCATAAAAAAAGCCTCGCTATTTTGCTGAAGAAGAAATGGATGTCTAGATCTTTTAAAATAAGGAACTTTTTGATTTCTTTTTCCGAAAAATGGTTGGAGCAGTTTTCCTTTTTTAAATTTCACTTATGCAGTTTAACATCACAGAAAATATTAATTTGCTTTTTAACAAACTCTTAAAAACATCAGAAGTAATTCTAAATGCAACTCTATTAAAAGTGTTAACAGAATAACAAAACGACTTTTTTTTTTTTTTAAAGATAAAAAAAGTTTGAACTATCTTTAAATAAGAAATGTGAGAACAGTTTAACAGAACTTCTTGTTTATTATGTATTTAGCGAAACAGATAAATATATTTGCAAAAGCATAGAGAAAACAAACTACACAAAAGGCCCATCTTTATTGCCAAACTGAACAAACTTTTCTAAACTACATAAATGGTCTCACTATATTGCCATATTGAACAAACTTTTCTAAACTACCCTCTTTTTGAATTTTTAGCTTCATGTTTTTAATTTTGTCTTTAATATGGCTTCGGTAGGAGTACTTTTGCAAGACATGAATGAGCTTGTCACTGCTATGATTTGCCAAGATGCCAAGGTAATCTTTGTACGAGCAACTTGAGCTTACATCTGTAAACACGTCTTGCAAGATGTATGCCAACACTAAAGCTGCACATCGAGGAAAACTTCTGGTGTTGAACCATTCGTTGTGGCCAGGGCAAGCATTCAGCTTTTCAACTATTTCATCTAAAATTTTACAAACTCAAGTCATAACACAAAGAGATTAAATCGAATATTCATTTGGTTCTGAAGCATGACAAGATTAATTTTGTTTTTTTATTTGTTTTTTTTGTTGACCTTATTGTTTGCACTGATAGCAATAACTGGTTTTTGAAAGATTACCTAATTGGCATTGGCTAACTTCTGCTTTGTTTTCCTTTGTTCTTGGCTGAGTTGATCCTGAAATAAAATAAAACCATGTTCATTTTTCTAATTCATAAAAAAACCATCAACAGTTTCTAAGTGTTAGAGATAATAACAAGCTGTGCATGATTTCTAACGGTGATGTTTCTAACTTCATCATTAGAAATCGGGTAGACACAACTTTCTAAAAGTGCACTTAGCAATGATGGCTAGTTTTTATTAACAGTTAACCATCTGAAATTGTGCAAGAAGAGGTTTGTGTTTATATATGTTTGTATAAATTAGATCATTACCGATGTGTTCTTGAGTAAAAGATGGCATTTCCAACTTGATTTTTTTTCTTCTTGGATCTTTTACTTCTAAAACATAATCAGTTTTAGTATCATTCACTTGTGTAAACATTTAAGCAATCACAGAATTAGTCCTGCAACAAATACATACACACTTCTGTGTTGTTTTTTTTGTTTTTTTTTTTGTTTTTTTTATTGTTTTTCTTTTTTTTTTTTTTTTTTACAGCTTTAACAATAACAATAGGGCAAGGAGTTAATTTGGGCATTTTTATTTTTTGAAAGCGTGTTGAGATTTGCATAAAAATCAAAAATCAAAAAGAATTTACCTCTGGATGTACAAGCAAGACTTTGGCTAAATAGACTACCAACAGATTGAACAGCACCAGGTGAGGGCTGTTTTTCAAGAACAGTACCAGCCTGTTGGACTGGAACAGCTGAAAGAAACAAACTGGGTTTGGCCATCGTTTGCTGACGAGCAACAAGATTAGGAGCCAGAGGAACAGAAAAGACCTCTTTTGAAGGATTAAAAACAACTTGCAGAGAAGGAGCAACATGAACAGGTTTGGCAACCACTTGCTTATGAGCAGGTTCAAGAAGAGCAGGTTCAAGAAGAGCAGGTTCAAGAAGAGCAGCTTCAGGAGGAGCATGGAAAACACGTGTGACAGCCATAAGATTATCTTGCTGTGAAGCAACATTAGACACTGTTTCCAGCAGAACAGAAAAGACCTCTTTTGAAGGACTGAAAGCAACTTGTTGAGCAGGAGCAGCAGAAACAGGTTTGGCAACCACTTGCTCACTAAAGTAAACTGGAGAAAGTTGTGCATGGTGTTCAATAAAATCCGGTTCATCAGGAAATAATGTTAATGCAAGAGGAGAACAAGCTGTGCCAACAGGAACAGCTAGAGTCTGATCTACATCCATACAAACAGCTTGTTCATTAGGAACTAGTTGTGCAAGAGCAGAGGATAGTTCAAGAACTGGACCAGCGATTGTTTGTTCAGAAGGAACAGACGAAACAGGAGTTGAGCTAGGTTCACACAAGAAATCTACAACATGTTCGTTGCTGTCCTCTAAAGGAGCATTGTTTTCTACAGCTGGAGAAAATGGAACCACTGTGGTACAACCGAAAGTAGCAGCACATTCTTCAGAGTCAGAACCGGAGTCTGAATCTTCCTCAAAAATGTCCTCAACATCATGAAAACCGTACTCCTCTGCATTAGTTCGGAGCCAGTCCATCACATCCTTCTCCTCCTTTGGTGGTCTCTCAGACTTTTCAACAGTCAAAGACTCTATGACTCCGAAGGACTGTCCGATGCCCAGGGCAAAGCGCAACTCCTCTGCAGCGTTCCACTGGGACACATAAAAGCTATCCATTGTGTGTCTGCTGTGCTTCATGTAGAGTGTAGCAAACCGCTCGCGATCTTCTTTGCTGTTGTTGGCAAAGTAAGTGGCTATCGAACCGCGAATGCAAGTGGGAGTAAGACGCTTCATGGGAATGTTTACTTGGCTTTTTCTGAAGCAGGACGTCAGGCTAGAGGTGATAGCAGAGGAACCCATCTGGTAAACAGGCACTCTAGTTGCACCTAGTGTCACACCTTCGTCTTTGTTGGCTCTCACCGAAGGAAAAAGGGGCCTGTAGCAGTCGCTCAACTCCAAAACAGTCTTGGTGTCTGCAGCCATGTAGTGAGAGTCGTTGACAAGAAGGTCTCTGTATCTCAGCAAATAAATATCGATCAACACTTTCAAGTCGTTCGGCACTAGAATGTTTTTGGCTCCGTACTTGTATGCTGTTTTGTAGCGCTCTTGCACAATGCAATATCCACACTCACTCTTCTCAGCAGCCATGTAGTCTCTAATGTTTAAAAGAGCAATGTTAGATTTTCTTAAACTGTTAATTACAGTGACAGAGAGCAGAAGATGGTTTCGTAGAGACACAGCAATTGTCTCTAGTCAGCGGAAGAGACGCCTTTCTAATCGATTCCACTAAGTCTCTTACGTATGCAGACTTGCCATATTCGGTCAGCAAACTGACATTGATGATGTTGATGCTTTTTCTTCTTTTCACAAGGCTCCTCCTCAAAGAACGAAAGGGCCTCAGCACTTTTCGCAACTCATCCACCTTGCAGCGCAAACGTCGGATGGCCTCATGAGAAAGTCCGAAATAGACGTTTCTGGCTTCACTGAAACGAAACAGGAGACAAAGGGAGACGAGGCGGTTGTACAACGTGTGACAAGACATGGCTTTTGTTTGGTCAAGTTCACTCAGCTTGGAATTGAGCTGAATTTCTTAAAGTGCAAGGAGAAGTATCTATCCTCCAAAACATTGGAATTGGTGAGGGCGTTTGGGTGCAGCGTCAACGTGCTGTCACAACAAGTCAATATTTCCACAACTGCATTTTTGTAGATCTTTGCTTGTGACCAAGTGTTGTTGTTGGCTACCACAAGCCACTTTTCAAAGTCTCTGAAGAGCTCATCTGCTGACTGGTAATAAAAGTGAAAAGCATCTTTGTCCAGCTGAAACAAGAGTCTCTTTTCTTCGGTCAAGACATAGGAGCTGGAAACCAAGTGCTCTAAGGAATCGAAATCAGAGTCAAGGACGGATTCGGTGTTCAGCTCTTTGTTTTCTACAGAGGTGCATTGGTTTGCAGAAGGAGCCTCGGACGAACCAGCAACTGGTGAGGGCAAGCTTAAAAGAGGATCAGAGGAAAGAACCGGAGAAGAAAAAGAGGAGGAAGGCCCAGGAGCAGAGGATGCAGAGCCTGATGCAGACGCTTGTTCAGCTACTGGCTTAATACCAAAGAAGGCAGGTCGAATAAATTGAGGGACATAGAGCTTCTCGTTGTCGTATCGCTTTGCCTCTGCAATCTTTTGTTTGATCATCTTGGAATCGTAGAAATGAGTCTCTTTCAAGTGTATGTCCAGTCGGTCGTAATACTTCCAACATTGCAAACAGGGGTAAGGTTTTGGACAGCCGGACTTGCGTTCGAGACGAGCATGCTGAAACTTCCTGACCATTGCAGAGTAAAAGATGGAAGCTTCATCCAAAGTCCAAGAATGATCTTTTTTAGTCAAGTGTCTTTTAATGCTTGTGGACGAATGTTTGCACAAAGGCATCGGACAGCTAACAGCGTACCTCTTCTTGGTACCATAGAAAGGTACAACCCTGTTTACGGAGCCACACGCTGCAACTAATGCGGCCCTGACTTTGTTTTTGAGCTTTAAGTCTCTCTGTTCTTGTGACTGCTTTCTTTTCTTTTTTTTGCTTTAGAGTTTGGAGAAGAAGCAACAACAGAGTTGTTTTCTTGTGAAGAAGACATGTTCAGGTGTTTGTTTGCAACGGTTTTTGCTAAAAAAAGGAAACCAGTCAGTGAGAGTTTTTTTTCTTCTGCCTGCATCCAATCCTGGAATGTTTACAACTGCAGGGAAGAGCTGTGTTTTTTCGAATCCTCTGCAAAAGAGAAAAAAAGAAAGAAAAGAGAGCAACAAGAAGAAACAAAGTTTCCACTAGCAAATGAAAAAGAATGAGAGCAACTAGCATTACATGCATGGTGGCAGCAGTGATTGCTATTATGAGAAGGAGAATGAGAAAAAAAAAAAGAAAAAGAAAAGAAACAAATAAATAAAGAGATGGAGTTTGAGAGGATCTCGCAACCATATGACTCAAAGAAAGAAACTGTGTTGAAAAAAGGCAAGAGAGGGCAAATAGAACTTGCTAACAAGGACAAATGACAGACATAACTACAACAGTAACAACTCTCATTGCAAGCATAATAACAACAGCATCAGCATCACTGACTCAGAGAGTGTTGACATAACAAAAAAGAAAACAAAAGTACAAGCCAAGTGGGGGAACATTAACAAACACTCATTGCAACTATAACAACAACAACAACAGCAACAGCATCACTGACTCAGAGGGTATTGATAAAAAAAAACAAGCAAAACAAAACAAACAAAAAAACAAATAAAAAAACAAAACAAGCAAATTGGGTGAACAGTAACAACTCTCATTGCAAGCATAATAACAACAACAGCATCAGCATCAGCATCACTGACTCAGAGAGTGTTGACAAAATAAAATAGACAATAAGCAAGCAAAGTGGGTGAACAGTAACAACTCTCACTGCAAGCATAATAACAACAACAGCATCAGCATCAGCATCACTGACTCAGAGAGTGTTGATAAAATAAAACAGATTATAAACAAACAAAGTGGGTGAACAGTAACAGCTCTCATTGAAAGCATAATAACAACAACAGCATCAGCAACAGCATCACTAACTCAGAGGATATATAAAAAAACAAACAAACAAACAAACAAAACAAAAACAAAAAAAAACAAGCAAAGTGGCTGAACAGTAACAGCTATCATTGCAAGTAAAATAACAACAACAGCATCAGCAACATCATCACTGACTCAGAGAGTGGTGATAAAATAAAACAGATTAAAAAACAAGCAAAGTGGCTAAACAGTAACAACTATAAATACAAGTAAAATGACAAAAGCAGCAACAGCATCACTAACTCGCAGGGTGTTGATAAAAAAAAAAAGCAACAAACAAACAAAGCAAGCAAAGTGGGTGAACATTAACACTCATTGCAACTATAATAACACCAACAGCAACAGCATCAGTGACTCAAAGGGTGTTGATAAACAAAAACAAAGGCACAAACAAAACAAGCAGAGTGGGGGAACATTAACAACACTTATTGCAAGCATAATAACAACAACAGCATCAGCATCTCTGACTCAGAGAGTGTTGATAAAATAAAATAGATTATAAACATGCCAAGTTTGTGAACATTAACAAACACTCATTGCAACTATAACAACGACTACAGCAACAGCATCACTTACTCAGAGAGTGTTGAGAAAAAAAACAACAAAAAAAACAAAAACAAAACAAAACAGAAAACAGAAGTACAAGCCAAGTGGGGAACATTAACAAACACTCATTGCAACTAAAACAACAACAACAGCAACAGCATCACTTGCTCAGAGGATATTGATAAAAAAAACAAACAAACAAACAAACAAAACAAGCAAAGTGGCTGAACAGTAACAGCTATCATTGCAAGTAAAATAACAACAACAGCATCAGCAACATCATCACTGACTCAGAGAGTGGTGATAAAATAAAACAGATTAAAAAACAAGCAAAGTGGCTGAACAGTAACAACTATAAATACAAGTAAAATGACAAAAGCAGCAACAGCATCACTAACTCGCAGGGTGTTGATAAAAAAAAAAGCAACAAACAAACAAAGCAAGCAAAGTGGGTGAACATTAACACTCATTGCAACTATAATAACACCAACAGCAACAGCATCAGTGACTCAAAGGGTGTTGATAAACAAAAACAAAGGCACAAACAAAACAAGCAGAGTGGGTGAACATTAACAACACTTATTGCAAGCATAATAACAACAACAGCATCAGCATCACTGACTCAGAGAGTGTTGATAAAATAAAATAGATTATAAACATGCCAAGTTTGTGAACATTAACAAACACTCATTGCAACTATAACAACAACAACAGCAACAGCATCACTTGCTCAGAGGATATTGATAAAAAAAACAAACAAACAAACAAACAAAACAAGCAAAGTGGCTGAACAGTAACAGCTATCATTGCAAGTAAAATAACAACAACAGCATCAGCAACATCATCACTGACTCAGAGTGTGGTGATAAAATAAAACAGATTAAAAAACAAGCAAAGTGGCTGAACAGTAACAACTATAAATACAAGTAAAATGACAAAAGCAGCAACAGCATCACTAACTCGCAGGGTGTTGATAAAAAAAAAAGCAACAAACAAATAAAGCAAGCAAAGTGGGTGAACATTAACACTCATTGCAACTATAATAACACCAACAGCAACAGCATCAGTGACTCAAAGGGTGTTGATAAAGAAAACAAAAGCACAAACAAAACAAGCAAAGTGGGTGAACATTAACAACACTTATTGCAAGCACAATAACAACAACAGCATCAGCATCACTGACTCAGAGAGTGTTGATAAAACAAAATAGATTATAAACAAGCCAAGTTGGTGAACATTAACAAACACTCATTGCAACTGTAATAAGAACAACAGCAACAGCATCACTGACACAAAGGGTGTTGATAAACAAAAACAAAAACACAAGCAAAGTGGGTGAACATTAACAACACTCATTGCAACTATAACAACAACAACAGCAACAGCATCACTGGCTCAAAGGGTGTTGATAAAATAAAGAAACAAAAACAAAACAAGCAAAGTGGGTGAACAGTAACAACTCCCATTGCAAGCATAATAACGACAACAGCAACAGCAACACCATCACTGACTCAGAGAGTGTTGATAAAATAAAATAGATTATAAACAAGCCAAGTGGGGGAACATTAACAAACACTCATTGCAACTGTAACAACAACAACAGCAACAGCATCACTTACTCAGAGAGTGTTTATAAATAAAACAAAAAACAAAAACAAGAAACAAAAATACAAGCCAAGTGGGTGATTACTAACAGCGCTAACAGCAGCAACAACAGTGTCTTTAGAAACAACAAACAAGTACAACAGCAACAACTGCTTTTACAGAGTATAACAATAACAACAACATGGCACTAACAACAACAAAAGGGGTTGGAATAAAAACCTGTAGGCAAAAGGAGAGCTGCATTCAGACAAGATCGATTACAAAGAGGCTCTTCTTTAGGACAGAGGAGAAACTGCTTTTGAGGGACAGAGGGACTTTTGTTGTTGTTGTTGTTGTTGTGCAGAAACCAACAAACTTTTATTGAACCGAATATAACCGAATATAACCGAAAGTCTTGTTTGCTTCTGTTTTGTGCCATCAAGAAGGGAAAACAAAACATCACAAAACAAACGAAGCAAACGAAACAAACAAACAAACGAACGAAACAAACAAAAAAACGATTAAATAAATAAACAAACAAACGAAACAAACAAACAAACAAAAACAAATAGGAAAAACAGAAAACGCAGTACCGAAACCTCGCCATTTTTATCCTTCCTCGAGCTTTCTTTGGGCGCCAAAGACCGAGAAAGTTGAGCAAACGTGACGTTGAGGGGGGGGGGGGGGTACTTAAGGCCAGCAGACCGACCAATGGCAAGCTTAGGAGAGACCCACGTGAATGTTACATTTTCTTTCTATGTACGCTGAATCCGCTCAAAGTCTGGAATTTCCAGCATTCACGTGTCATCACTCCAGCCACCAGATTGGCCCACACTTTGCACACTTTCAAGACTAGAACTTCACTTAATCACAAATTGAGCCAAAAAAAAACTAAGTCTCGCATGGCGACAACTTTTCCAAAAGCAAACAAAGGCAAACAAAGGCAAACGAAGGCAAACGAAGAAAAAACAAAAACAAGTAAACAAAAACAAAACCGAAAAGGGAGAGAGAGAGCAAGTCGACTCATTTCTTTCGACTGCCTTAAACGAGAAGTCTAAAACGTTTAAAAGTTGAAAACTAAGTTTTTTAAATGAACTGCACCGAAAAAACTTTACGACAGTTTAGCTGGTTAAAAACGCAGAGGAAAATATTTTATAAAATTTAAGCGTTCTAAAGATGTCCATTTTTGTTTTTGTTTTTTTTTATTTTGGTTTGTTTCTGGTTTGCTTCTTTTTTTTTTTTAAATTCTAGCGATCGAGCATATTTGAACGGTTTCATCAACCTGTTGGCGCACGTGCTCGAGAGCTAGAACTTTGATTGCTTTTGTTGTTGAGAATTGAGAATGTCCGAGCAGGTTTTTTTATCGATTTCATCGCTTGTGGCGAGGCAAAAATCAAAACGCTTTTTGGACGAAAGAAAGGAGATTAAAAGGAAAAAAGAGAAGAAAAAAAAAAACAAAAAAATAGGTTATGTGTCATAAACATTTATTTTCTCACGCGATGACGTCTAGTTTTGTTAGAGTAATTAAAATATGGTATCAAGTTTGTAATTTCTATCTTATTTTTAGTTACGGATAATTGCCAATTATGTCACGTTTAGTATACACAACGCTGTTTTCTTAATAGCAATATGATACAAACAAGTTATAAAAAAAAAAAGCGTTCGCTCGATCTTCCTTAGTCAGTTGAACAAAAAGAAATTTTCACAACATATGATTGATTTGGTTGTCCTAGCAAGCTGTTTTAGCAAACGACTAGAGGTTGCAACTGTTGTTCATTGAAAACGAAAAATCTAGCGTCAGCAAGAAATTTTTGAATACATAATGTACACAAAAGTGGCACTAACAAATGAAAATGTAAAAAAAAATGTTTACCTTGATGCCAGACTCGCAGAGATGTTGTCGCTCGTTGCTATCGACTGCGAACAGCTTTGTTGTTTTTCGAAGTGCCTCTTCACTCTACTTATAGCCGAAGTTTTGGCTTCGAAAAAAAATACGAACGTCGTTAAGCTCAACGAGCTGCTTTAATTGTTGTTCGTGCGAAAACGAAATGCTTAAACGGATAAAAGTGTTGGCGTAATTACACTTTTCGACCGCGATGCAGTTTGTCAACAACTCTAGCGTACTTTTTGGCTCGTGGAGCAAAAAAGCCTCATGATAATAGCAAAGGCTTAAAATGTCTTAACATGTCAGCAAAGGCTTAATATGCTTAATAAACTGTGGGTTAAGTTTTTGCGGTGCAGCTCATTAACAACTTAATTTGCAACTTGCTGGCACAAGCAAACGTTTATGACTTCTCGTTTAAGACAGTTGAGCGAAATCAGTCGACTCACTCATTCTCCCTTTTCTGTTTTGTTTTGTTTTGTTTTTTTGTTTTTGTTTTTGTTTGTTTTTTTTTTCTTTGTTTGTCTTTTGTTTAAAATGTAAAAAACTCGAAAGGAAAGTTGTTGCTTTGTTTGCTTATTGAAAGTTTTCGCCAGTTGCAAGACTTAGTTTTGTTTTTGTTTACTTATTAAAATATCGAGGAAAATATTTGAGGACATCGCATTCTAAAGGTGCCTTTTTAATAAAACATCTAACGATTTAGCTTTTAACGTTATGCTCAAAAGAATGCCCGTTTCGGTTTCTTTTTTCTTTTTTTTTTTTTTTTTTTTCCTTTGTTTCAATTGGGCAGAGTGCTCATTTGAGCAGCCCGCCCATGATCCAAAATTAGGACTTTTCTACGAGATACTTTTCATGGACTGTTGTAATTTCAGCAGACCAACACAGTGACTAGTTGGTAGTGTGTGTTAGTTCCGCTTTCATTCACGGTTGAGCGGACCTGTTCGATTACTCGAACATTGGTCACGTCTGGAACGTGAGAATGCTAGAGTGCGTTTTACTAACAATTTTATCGCTTGTGGCCAGGAAAGCAAAACTTTCCGTTTTTGTCTTTTGCATTCTAAAGGTGCCTTCTTAATAAAACCTCTAACGATTTAGCTTTTAACGTTATGCTTAAAAGAATGCCCGTTTCGATTTCATTTTTTTTTTCTGTTTGTTTTTGTTTTTGTTTTTTTTTTTCAATTCGGCATTTTAAGGGTGCCTTTATAACAAGATCTAACGATATAGCGTTTAATGTTGTGCTCAAAAAAAAAAAAAGTGCCTTTTATATCTCTCAATGGTCTCCAACGATAAAACTGCCGACCAATCGCAACGATTAAACAGCCGACCAATGGCAGCTCAATAGTCTCCAAACATGAAACTGCCGACCAATGGCAGCTCAGTGGTTTGAGAAGTGAGATCATTCGATTTCGTTTTATTATCTCCAGTTTGAACTAGTGCTTGGCTTTTATAAAAATTGTCAAATTTTGCCAAGCAAATCTTATACGAAACGCTACTTTGATGTCAAACCTTCGTTACTCCCTATTCCCTTCTAGCGGAGGGCCGGCTAAAAGCTAGAAAAAAAGAGAGAAGGAAACTTTTTTCTTTTTTTCTTTATCTTTTTTTTTTTTTTTTTTAAGAGGGGTAGGGGTGGGGGGGGGGGGGGGGAAGGAGTAAGAGAATTACGGGGTTAGGATTGGAGGGGGATGAGGTTACGGTTTGGAAGCCTGGGGACAATGAAAAATTGCGTTCGTATAGTGTCCACGAGGGGCGTCCTTCGGTTGTAACGTGCCGCTAGGTGCACGCGTCTAGTAGTTTCGTTGCATCGACCTAGAGGAGTTCTCCGAAAGGTCTTGCGCTTTGGGCTCGGGCAAACGGCCTGCATCCATTGTAAACACGGTCTCTGCCGTTAGAAAATCGTTAACCAGGCTTTTGTGAGCTTTAACAACCATCCCTTTGAGTTTAAAACGAACGTTTCCCCAAAAGCCATTCGAGATGGAGGTACTCACGGAGGTTTGTTACGGTAACAACCCTGTGGTTTGCCATCTTCTTTCTTTCCGCAGCGTCGCAAACGGATCGGCCGGTCTCTTAGGTGACGAAAAAACGTCTGATCTCTCGACTGGAATGCTTAACGTACTAAGATTAGAAGAGTTAGTACTAAGAGTCGCATCTGGCCGCCGTAATTTTCTTCGATGATGTACTTGAAAATTTCGTGACGTCGTTTTCAAAGCTCTAGGGTCGATTTTAACCTTCGACCTTAAAGTCGATTTTAGCCTTCGGTGTGGCTCTGTACAACTTTTGCGGTGAAAAAGCTTGCGCGGAGTCTACAGTTGTATTTAGCCGACAGACGCTGGCAACGCAGAAACAGAATGACTCTTGGGCGGCGCAAACCGAGGCGTTCAGCAAATTTCTAGCATTTTACGTCAAAGCGGACAATCTGCACGACAAATAAAGCTAACTTTCTCGTTGCAACAGTTAGTCACTGGACGTTGGACGAGTGTGTACAGCTGTTTTGCGTCGAAAGCCGACCGGTGGTCGGATGCGACTCTTCTTTTCATTCGAAAATCAGAACCTGGCCATCAGTCGTGTATCACCATCGAATGCTTAATGTAGTGATTTCTCGAAACGACAAAAGCTTGTAAAACAAACAGCTTCGCTGTACTGTTGCCTAGTATGTTAACGGATGGCCAGGAACAACCTTGGTCTGTAAAGAATGAGTTCGTTTTTCCATTCGAGGCACTAATTACTGCAGTTTTAAAAGTCACCTAAAGTATAAGCTCATCTCTCCATTCAAGAAAAACAAGCATCAGAGTTTCGGAAAGTTTGCATGCACGACACCACCATCGATGATACTTAAACAAACAGAAAATGAATTGCAAAACAGAACCACTGAATTGCAAAACATAACAACGGACAGCTTGTAAAAAGCATGGTGATGAGCTTCTTCAATCCAATCAAGGAACCAAGCATCACAGTTTCGGCAATGGTGCATGTGCAAATCAGCAAACTGTGATACTTAATCAAACAACTTCACTGTTTTGCTTAGTTTAAGAACGGATGGCTAAGAACAACCTCGTTAGTGAGTATGAAGTCATCTCTTCATTCAAGGAATTAATAATCAGAGTTTTAGAAGTCTCTTACGTGCGATACTACTATCAACGGTACTTAATCAAACAGCCTCTCAGAATGGCCTAGTTTGAGAACGGAAGGCTAGGAACAACCTTAGTAGTGGGTCATCAGTTCAACTTTTCATTCAAGGAATTAAGCATCTAAAATCTGAAAAATAAAAAGAAGAGCTCTTTGTTAGAAGTTCTTATTTTTATTTTTCCTCAACTTCTATTTCTTTTCTTTTTTTCTTTTTTTTTTTAATGATAGTTTTTCTTTTTTTTTTTATCTATTTTGTTCGTTTAAATTAATACAACAGGCGTTTTAGGTCGTTTCTGTAACATTATTTAACACTTTAAATTGTAATAAATATTTGAACTGAAGAAAATCCTTTTCGTAACGTTAAAATGTCATAAGAACATTTCATCTTTACCAAATACGCTTGTAAAAATAGTTTCACTTTTAAAGTTTGTTGTATATGTCTTTTAATTTAGTGAATCGCAATTTGGATTCTCTTAGGCGCACATCTACTTTAGTTGCTTTTTCTTAAAGAAAGGTCACCAGAGTTATCTTACACAGCTCCTGCAGCATAATCTTTAACAAAATACTCTTTTGAAAAGTTTTACATTGAAATAAACAAAAGCCATTTGCGTAAATAGAGATAAATTAGAGAATAAAAAGTGCATAAACGCCTCGCTACTTTGATGAAGAAGAAACGGATGACTAGATGCAACTTTTTAATTTCGCGTGCTATCTCTTTCGATTAAGGTACTTTTTGAATATTTTTTCAAAGAAATGTTAGCGTAGTTTTCCTTTTTTAAATTTAAATCATGTTTAAAGGTAGTTTTTGAATGTTTTTTCAAAGAAATGTTAGCGTAGTTTTCATCTATTAAATCTAAATCATGTTTAAAGGTAGTTTTCGAATATTTTTTCAAAGAAAAGTTAGCGTAGGTTTCCTCTTTTAGATCTAGCTTATGTTTAAGGTAGTTTTTGAGTATTTTTTCAAAGAAAAGTTAGCGTAGTTTTCCTCTTTTAGATCTAGCTTATGTTTAAGGTAGTTTTTGAGTATTTTTTCAAAGAAAAGTTAGCATAGTTTTCCTCTTTTGGATATAGCTTATGTTTAAGGTAGTTTTTAAATATTTTTTTAAAGAAAAGTTAGCGTAGTTTTCCTCCTTTAGATCTAGCTTTATAATTCAGGTAGTTTTTGAATATTTTTTCAAATAAAAATTAGCAAAGTTTAGCTTATTTAGCATGACATCACAAAATACTAAACTCAAAAAGGCAAGATAAAGTATAAGATAAACGTAAAATAAGATATAGATGAAACAAATGTTAGGCTGGCATAAAATCTAAAACTGCATTGCCTATCATAAACACAAACGTCTAGTAAGAGCTTTTAAAGTTCGTTCTTTTCGTCTTTTAATTTGGTGAATCGCGATTTGAATTTTCTAAAGCGCACATGCCTCTCAGTTGCTTTTTTCTTAAGGAAAGGTCACCAGAGTTTTTTTACGCAGCTCCTGCAGCATAATCTTTAACAAAATACTCTTTTGTATATCATTACACAGAAATAAACAAAAACCATTTGCGTAAACAGAGATAAATTAGAACTCAAAGTGCATAAAAAGCCTCGCTACTTTGCTATAGAAGAAGTGGATGACTAGATACAACTTTGTAAATTCGTGTACTACCTCGATGGATTAAGGTATTTTTCGAAAGTTTTTTTAAAGCAAAAATAGCGCAGTCTTCCTCTTTTAAATCTACCTTATGTCTAAGGCAGTTTTTGAATAGATTTTCAAAGAAAGGTTAGCGTAGTTTTCCACTTTTAAGTTTAGCTTATGTAGCTTGACAAAACAACACACAAAAAGACAAGATAAAATATCAGATAAACGTAAAATAAAATATAAATGAAACTAAAGTTAGGCTGCATAAAAAACAAACAACTTAATAATCTACTAGACATGTTTAAGTTGAATTAAGTAAAGTCCTTTGCGCAAATTTGGGTAAATAAGAGATTAAAAGTCCATAAAAAGCCTCGATACTTTGCTGAAGAAGAAGATGACTATATGCAACTTTTTAAAATCGTGAGCTATCTATATCGATTTAGGTCCTTTTTGAGTACTTTTTCAATGAGAAGTTAGCGCAGTTTTCCTCTTTTAAGATTGGATCATGAAGCTTGACATAACAAAACACAAAACTAACAAAGGCAAGACAAAATATAAGGTAAACGCAATATAAAATATAGATGAAATTAAAGTTAGGCTGCATAAAATAAACGGGTAACAATACTCTTCTATGTATATTTACATTGAGTTAAATAAAATCCTTTGCGCAAATATAGGTATGTTAGAGAGTAAAAGTGCATAAAAAGCCTCGCTACATTGCTGTAGAAGAAGTGGATGACTAGATACAAACTTTTAAATTTGTGTGCTGTCTCTATCGAATAAGGTAGTTTTCGAAAGTTTTTTCAAAGCAAAAATAGCGCAGTGTTCCTCTTTTAAATTTAGATTATCTCAAAGGTAGATTTTGATAGTTTTTCAAAGAAAGGTTAGCGTAGCTTTCCTCTTTTAAGTTTAGCTTATGTAGCTTGACATCACAAAACACAAAGCTCAAAAAGACAAAATAAAATATAAGATAAACGTGAAATAAATACAGATGAAGCTAAAGTTAGACTGCATAAAAAACCAACAACATAATAATCTACTAGGTATGTTTACATTAAATTAAATAAAATCCTATGCGCAAATATAGGTATGTTAGAGAGAAAAAGCCTCGCTACTTTGTTAAAGGTAGTTTTTGAATAGTTTTTCAAAGAAAGGTTAGCGTAGTTTTCCTCTTTAAAGTTTAGTTTATGTAGCTTGATATCACAAAACACAAAACTCAAAAAAGAAAAGTAAGATAAAAGTTAATCGTAAAATAAAATATAGGTGAAATAATTGTTAGGCTGCATAAAAGAAAAAAAAAATCATAGCATAATAATCTTCTATATATGCTTGGATTGAATTAAATGAATTCCTTTGCGTAAATATAAGCAAACTAGTGAGAAAAAGTGCATAAAAAGCATCGCTACTTTGCTGCAGAAGAAGTGGATGACTATATGCAACTTTTTAAAATTGTGTGCTATCTCTATCGATTAAGGTGGTTTTCGAAAGTTTTTTCAAAGCAAAAATAGCGTAGTTTTCCTCTTTTAAATCTAGCTTTTGTCTAGGGTAGTTTATGAATAGATTTTCAAAGAAAGGTTAGCGTAGCATTCCTCTTTTAAGTTTAGCTTAAAATTCTTGGCATCACAAAACACAAAACTCAAAAAGATAAGATAAAATATAAGATAAACCTA
>NW_028324301.1:25344873-25390420 GCF_058129835.1 Hydra viridissima
TCCCATTGCAAGCATAATAACGACAACAGCAACAGCAACACCATCACTGACTCAGAGAGTGTTGATAAAATAAAATAGATTATAAACAAGCCAAGTGGGGGAACATTAACAAACACTCATTGCAACTGTAACAACAACAACAGCAACAGCATCACTTACTCAGAGAGTGTTTATAAATAAAACAAAAAACAAAAACAAGAAACAAAAATACAAGCCAAGTGGGTGATTACTAACAGCGCTAACAGCAGCAACAACAGTGTCTTTAGAAACAACAAACAAGTACAACAGCAACAACTGCTTTTACAGAGTATAACAATAACAACAACATGGCACTAACAACAACAAAAGGGTTGGAATAAAAACCTGTAGGCAAAAGGAGAGCTGCATTCAGACAAGATCGATTACAAAGAGGCTCTTCTTTAGGACAGAGGAGAAACTGCTTTTGAGGGACAGAGGGACTTTTGTTGTTGTTGTTGTTGTTGTGCAGAAACCAACAAACTTTTATTGAACCGAATATAACCGAATATAACCGAAAGTCTTGTTTGCTTCTGTTTTGTGCCATCAAGAAGGAAAACAAAACATCACAAAACAAACGAAGCAAACGAAACAAACAAACAAACGAACGAAACAAACAAAAAAACGATTAAATAAATAAACAAACAAACGAAACAAACAAACAAACAAAAACAAATAGGAAAAACAGAAAACGCAGTACCGAAACCTCGCCATTTTTATCCTTCCTCGAGCTTTCTTTGGGCGCCAAAGACCGAGAAAGTTGAGCAAACGTGACGTTGAGGGGGGGGGGGGGGGTACTTAAGGCCAGCAGACCGACCAATGGCAAGCTTAGGAGAGACCCACGTGAATGTTACATTTTCTTTCTATGTACGCTGAATCCGCTCAAAGTCTGGAATTTCCAGCATTCACGTGTCATCACTCCAGCCACCAGATTGGCCCACACTTTGCACACTTTCAAGACTAGAACTTCACTTAATCACAAATTGAGCCAAAAAAAAACTAAGTCTCGCATGGCGACAACTTTTCCAAAAGCAAACAAAGGCAAACAAAGGCAAACGAAGGCAAACGAAGAAAAAACAAAAACAAGTAAACAAAAACAAAACCGAAAAGGGAGAGAGAGAGCAAGTCGACTCATTTCTTTCGACTGCCTTAAACGAGAAGTCTAAAACGTTTAAAAGTTGAAAACTAAGTTTTTTAAATGAACTGCACCGAAAAAACTTTACGACAGTTTAGCTGGTTAAAAACGCAGAGGAAAATATTTTATAAAATTTAAGCGTTCTAAAGATGTCCATTTTTGTTTTTGTTTTTTTTTTATTTTGGTTTGTTTCTGGTTTGCTTCTTTTTTTTTTTTTAAATTCTAGCGATCGAGCATATTTGAACGGTTTCATCAACCTGTTGGCGCACGTGCTCGAGAGCTAGAACTTTGATTGCTTTTGTTGTTGAGAATTGAGAATGTCCGAGCAGGTTTTTTTATCGATTTCATCGCTTGTGGCGAGGCAAAAATCAAAACGCTTTTTGGACGAAAGAAAGGAGATTAAAAGGAAAAAAGAGAAGAAAAAAAAAAACAAAAAAATAGGTTATGTGTCATAAACATTTATTTTCTCACGCGATGACGTCTAGTTTTGTTAGAGTAATTAAAATATGGTATCAAGTTTGTAATTTCTATCTTATTTTTAGTTACGGATAATTGCCAATTATGTCACGTTTAGTATACACAACGCTGTTTTCTTAATAGCAATATGATACAAACAAGTTATAAAAAAAAAAAAGCGTTCGCTCGATCTTCCTTAGTCAGTTGAACAAAAAGAAATTTTCACAACATATGATTGATTTGGTTGTCCTAGCAAGCTGTTTTAGCAAACGACTAGAGGTTGCAACTGTTGTTCATTGAAAACGAAAAATCTAGCGTCAGCAAGAAATTTTTGAATACATAATGTACACAAAAGTGGCACTAACAATGAAAATGTAAAAAAAAATGTTTACCTTGATGCCAGACTCGCAGAGATGTTGTCGCTCGTTGCTATCGACTGCGAACAGCTTTGTTGTTTTTCGAAGTGCCTCTTCACTCTACTTATAGCCGAAGTTTTGGCTTCGAAAAAAAATACGAACGTCGTTAAGCTCAACGAGCTGCTTTAATTGTTGTTCGTGCGAAAACGAAATGCTTAAACGGATAAAAGTGTTGGCGTAATTACACTTTTCGACCGCGATGCAGTTTGTCAACAACTCTAGCGTACTTTTTTGGCTCGTGGAGCAAAAAAGCCTCATGATAATAGCAAAGGCTTAAAATGTCTTAACATGTCAGCAAAGGCTTAATATGCTTAATAAACTGTGGGTTAAGTTTTTGCGGTGCAGCTCATTAACAACTTAATTTGCAACTTGCTGGCACAAGCAAACGTTTATGACTTCTCGTTTAAGACAGTTGAGCGAAATCAGTCGACTCACTCATTCTCCCTTTTCTGTTTTGTTTTTGTTTTGTTTTTTTGTTTTTGTTTTTGTTTGTTTTTTTTTTCTTTGTTTGTCTTTTGTTTAAAATGTAAAAAACTCGAAAGGAAAGTTGTTGCTTTGTTTGCTTATTGAAAGTTTTCGCCAGTTGCAAGACTTAGTTTTGTTTTTGTTTACTTATTAAAATATCGAGGAAAATATTTGAGGACATCGCATTCTAAAGGTGCCTTTTTAATAAAACATCTAACGATTTAGCTTTTAACGTTATGCTCAAAAGAATGCCCGTTTCGGTTTCTTTTTTCTTTTTTTTTTTTTTTTTTTCCTTTGTTTCAATTGGGCAGAGTGCTCATTTGAGCAGCCCGCCCATGATCCAAAATTAGGACTTTTCTACGAGATACTTTTCATGGACTGTTGTAATTTCAGCAGACCAACACAGTGACTAGTTGGTAGTGTGTGTTAGTTCCGCTTTCATTCACGGTTGAGCGGACCTGTTCGATTACTCGAACATTGGTCACGTCTGGAACGTGAGAATGCTAGAGTGCGTTTTACTAACAATTTTATCGCTTGTGGCCAGGAAAGCAAAACTTTCCGTTTTTGTCTTTTGCATTCTAAAGGTGCCTTCTTAATAAAACCTCTAACGATTTAGCTTTTAACGTTATGCTTAAAAGAATGCCCGTTTCGATTTCATTTTTTTTTTCTGTTTGTTTTTGTTTTTGTTTTTTTTTTTCAATTCGGCATTTTAAGGGTGCCTTTATAACAAGATCTAACGATATAGCGTTTAATGTTGTGCTCAAAAAAAAAAAAAGTGCCTTTTATATCTCTCAATGGTCTCCAACGATAAAACTGCCGACCAATCGCAACGATTAAACAGCCGACCAATGGCAGCTCAATAGTCTCCAAACATGAAACTGCCGACCAATGGCAGCTCAGTGGTTTGAGAAGTGAGATCATTCGATTTCGTTTTATTATCTCCAGTTTGAACTAGTGCTTGGCTTTTATAAAAATTGTCAAATTTTGCCAAGCAAATCTTATACGAAACGCTACTTTGATGTCAAACCTTCGTTACTCCCTATTCCCTTCTAGCGGAGGGCCGGCTAAAAGCTAGAAAAAAAGAGAGAAGGAAACTTTTTTCTTTTTTTCTTTATCTTTTTTTTTTTTTTTTTTTAAGAGGGGTAGGGGTGGGGGGGGGGGGGGGAAGGAGTAAGAGAATTACGGGGTTAGGATTGGAGGGGGATGAGGTTACGGTTTGGAAGCCTGGGGACAATGAAAAATTGCGTTCGTATAGTGTCCACGAGGGGCGTCCTTCGGTTGTAACGTGCCGCTAGGTGCACGCGTCTAGTAGTTTCGTTGCATCGACCTAGAGGAGTTCTCCGAAAGGTCTTGCGCTTTGGGCTCGGGCAAACGGCCTGCATCCATTGTAAACACGGTCTCTGCCGTTAGAAAATCGTTAACCAGGCTTTTGTGAGCTTTAACAACCATCCCTTTGAGTTTAAAACGAACGTTTCCCCAAAAGCCATTCGAGATGGAGGTACTCACGGAGGTTTGTTACGGTAACAACCCTGTGGTTTGCCATCTTCTTTCTTTCCGCAGCGTCGCAAACGGATCGGCCGGTCTCTTAGGTGACGAAAAAACGTCTGATCTCTCGACTGGAATGCTTAACGTACTAAGATTAGAAGAGTTAGTACTAAGAGTCGCATCTGGCCGCCGTAATTTTCTTCGATGATGTACTTGAAAATTTCGTGACGTCGTTTTCAAAGCTCTAGGGTCGATTTTAACCTTCGACCTTAAAGTCGATTTTAGCCTTCGGTGTGGCTCTGTACAACTTTTGCGGTGAAAAAGCTTGCGCGGAGTCTACAGTTGTATTTAGCCGACAGACGCTGGCAACGCAGAAACAGAATGACTCTTGGGCGGCGCAAACCGAGCGTTCAGCAAATTTCTAGCATTTTACGTCAAAGCGGACAATCTGCACGACAAATAAAGCTAACTTTCTCGTTGCAACAGTTAGTCACTGGACGTTGGACGAGTGTGTACAGCTGTTTTGCGTCGAAAGCCGACCGGTGGTCGGATGCGACTCTTCTTTTCATTCGAAAATCAGAACCTGGCCATCAGTCGTGTATCACCATCGAATGCTTAATGTAGTGATTTCTCGAAACGACAAAAGCTTGTAAAACAAACAGCTTCGCTGTACTGTTGCCTAGTATGTTAACGGATGGCCAGGAACAACCTTGGTCTGTAAAGAATGAGTTCGTTTTTCCATTCGAGGCACTAATTACTGCAGTTTTAAAAGTCACCTAAAGTATAAGCTCATCTCTCCATTCAAGAAAAACAAGCATCAGAGTTTCGGAAAGTTTGCATGCACGACACCACCATCGATGATACTTAAACAAACAGAAAATGAATTGCAAAACAGAACCACTGAATTGCAAAACATAACAACGGACAGCTTGTAAAAAGCATGGTGATGAGCTTCTTCAATCCAATCAAGGAACCAAGCATCACAGTTTCGGCAATGGTGCATGTGCAAATCAGCAAACTGTGATACTTAATCAAACAACTTCACTGTTTTGCTTAGTTTAAGAACGGATGGCTAAGAACAACCTCGTTAGTGAGTATGAAGTCATCTCTTCATTCAAGGAATTAATAATCAGAGTTTTAGAAGTCTCTTACGTGCGATACTACTATCAACGGTACTTAATCAAACAGCCTCTCAGAATGGCCTAGTTTGAGAACGGAAGGCTAGGAACAACCTTAGTAGTGGGTCATCAGTTCAACTTTTCATTCAAGGAATTAAGCATCTAAAATCTGAAAAATAAAAAGAAGAGCTCTTTGTTAGAAGTTCTTATTTTTATTTTTCCTCAACTTCTATTTCTTTTCTTTTTTTCTTTTTTTTTTTTAATGATAGTTTTTCTTTTTTTTTTATCTATTTTGTTCGTTTAAATTAATACAACAGGCGTTTTAGGTCGTTTCTGTAACATTATTTAACACTTTAAATTGTAATAAATATTTGAACTGAAGAAAATCCTTTTCGTAACGTTAAAATGTCATAAGAACATTTCATCTTTACCAAATACGCTTGTAAAAATAGTTTCACTTTTAAAGTTTGTTGTATATGTCTTTTAATTTAGTGAATCGCAATTTGGATTCTCTTAGGCGCACATCTACTTTAGTTGCTTTTTCTTAAAGAAAGGTCACCAGAGTTATCTTACACAAGCTCCTGCAGCATAATCTTTAACAAAATACTCTTTTGAAAAGTTTTACATTGAAATAAACAAAAGCCATTTGCGTAAATAGAGATAAATTAGAGAATAAAAAGTGCATAAACGCCTCGCTACTTTGATGAAGAAGAAACGGATGACTAGATGCAACTTTTTAATTTCGCGTGCTATCTCTTTCGATTAAGGTACTTTTTGAATATTTTTTCAAAGAAATGTTAGCGTAGTTTTCCTTTTTTAAATTTAAATCATGTTTAAAGGTAGTTTTTGAATGTTTTTTTCAAAGAAATGTTAGCGTAGTTTTCATCTATTAAATCTAAATCATGTTTAAAGGTAGTTTTCGAATATTTTTTCAAAGAAAAGTTAGCGTAGGTTTCCTCTTTTAGATCTAGCTTATGTTTAAGGTAGTTTTTGAGTATTTTTTCAAAGAAAAGTTAGCGTAGTTTTCCTCTTTTAGATCTAGCTTATGTTTAAGGTAGTTTTTGAGTATTTTTTCAAAGAAAAGTTAGCATAGTTTTCCTCTTTTGGATATAGCTTATGTTTAAGGTAGTTTTTAAATATTTTTTTAAAGAAAAGTTAGCGTAGTTTTCCTCCTTTAGATCTAGCTTTATAATTCAGGTAGTTTTTGAATATTTTTTCAAATAAAAATTAGCAAAGTTTAGCTTATTTAGCATGACATCACAAAATACTAAACTCAAAAAGGCAAGATAAAGTATAAGATAAACGTAAAATAAGATATAGATGAAACAAATGTTAGGCTGCATAAAATCTAAAACTGCATTGCCTATCATAAACACAAACGTCTAGTAAGAGCTTTTAAAGTTCGTTCTTTTCGTCTTTTAATTTGGTGAATCGCGATTTGAATTTTCTAAAGCGCACATGCCTCTCAGTTGCTTTTTTCTTAAGGAAAGGTCACCAGAGTTTTTTACGCAGCTCCTGCAGCATAATCTTTAACAAAATACTCTTTTGTATATCATTACACAGAAATAAACAAAAACATTTGCGTAAACAGAGATAAATTAGAACTCAAAAGTGCATAAAAAGCCTCGCTACTTTGCTATAGAAGAAGTGGATGACTAGATACAACTTTGTAAATTCGTGTACTACCTCGATGGATTAAGGTATTTTTCGAAAGTTTTTTTAAAGCAAAAATAGCGCAGTCTTCCTCTTTTAAATCTACCTTATGTCTAAGGCAGTTTTTGAATAGATTTTCAAAGAAAGGTTAGCGTAGTTTTCCACTTTTAAGTTTAGCTTATGTAGCTTGACAAAACAACACACAAAAAGACAAGATAAAATATCAGATAAACGTAAAATAAAATATAAATGAAACTAAAGTTAGGCTGCATAAAAAACAAACAACTTAATAATCTACTAGACATGTTTAAGTTGAATTAAGTAAAGTCCTTTGCGCAAATTTGGGTAAATAAGAGATTAAAAGTCCATAAAAAGCCTCGATACTTTGCTGAAGAAGAAGATGACTATATGCAACTTTTTAAAATCGTGAGCTATCTATATCGATTTAGGTCCTTTTTGAGTACTTTTTCAATGAGAAGTTAGCGCAGTTTTCCTCTTTTAAGATTGGATCATGAAGCTTGACATAACAAAACACAAAACTAACAAAGGCAAGACAAAATATAAGGTAAACGCAATATAAAATATAGATGAAATTAAAGTTAGGCTGCATAAAATAAACGGGTAACAATACTCTTCTATGTATATTTACATTGAGTTAAATAAAATCCTTTGCGCAAATATAGGTATGTTAGAGAGTAAAAGTGCATAAAAAGCCTCGCTACATTGCTGTAGAAGAAGTGGATGACTAGATACAAACTTTTAAAATTTGTGTGCTGTCTCTATCGAATAAGGTAGTTTTCGAAAGTTTTTTCAAAGCAAAAATAGCGCAGTGTTCCTCTTTTAAATTTAGATTATCTCAAAGGTAGATTTTGAATAGTTTTTCAAAGAAAGGTTAGCGTAGCTTTCCTCTTTTAAGTTTAGCTTATGTAGCTTGACATCACAAAACACAAAGCTCAAAAAGACAAAATAAAATATAAGATAAACGTGAAATAAAATACAGATGAAGCTAAAGTTAGACTGCATAAAAAACCAACAACATAATAATCTACTAGGTATGTTTACATTAAATTAAATAAAATCCTATGCGCAAATATAGGTATGTTAGAGAGAAAAAGCCTCGCTACTTTGTTAAAGGTAGTTTTTGAATAGTTTTTCAAAGAAAGGTTAGCGTAGTTTTCCTCTTTAAAGTTTAGTTTATGTAGCTTGATATCACAAAACACAAAACTCAAAAAAGAAAAGTAAGATAAAAGTTAATCGTAAAATAAAATATAGGTGAAATAATTGTTAGGCTGCATAAAAGAAAAAAAAAATCATAGCATAATAATCTTCTATATATGCTTGGATTGAATTAAATGAATTCCTTTGCGTAAATATAAGCAAACTAGTGAGAAAAAGTGCATAAAAAGCATCGCTACTTTGCTGCAGAAGAAGTGGATGACTATATGCAACTTTTTAAAATTGTGTGCTATCTCTATCGATTAAGGTGGTTTTCGAAAGTTTTTTCAAAGCAAAAATAGCGTAGTTTTCCTCTTTTAAATCTAGCTTTTGTCTAGGGTAGTTTATGAATAGATTTTCAAAGAAAGGTTAGCGTAGCATTCCTCTTTTAAGTTTAGCTTAAAATTCTTGGCATCACAAAACACAAAACTCAAAAAGATAAGATAAAATATAAGATAAACCTAAAACATAATATAAATGAAACTAAAGATAAGCTGCATAAAAAACTAACAACATAATAATCTACTAGGCATGTTTAAATTGAATTATATAAAATCCTTTGCGCAAATATAGGTATGTTAGTAAAAAAGCATTAAAAGCCTCGCAACTTTGTTAAAGGTAGATTTTGAATAGTTTTTCAAAGAAAGGTTAGCGTAGTTTTCCTCTTTTATGTTTAGATTATGTAGCTTGACATCACAAAACACAAAGCTCAAAAAGACAAAATAAAATATAAGATAAACGTAAAATATAGATGAAACAAAGTTTACACTGCATAATAAACAAACAACATAATTATCTACTAGGCATGTTTAAGTTGAACTAAATAAATTCCTTTGCGCAAATATGGGAAAGTTAGACAGTAAAAATCCATAAAAAGCCTCGATACTTTGCTGAAGAAGATGACTATATGCAACTTTTTAAAATCGTGAGCTATCTATATCGATTTAGGTCCTTTTTGAGTACTTTTTCAATGGAAAGTTAGCGCAGTTTTCCTCTTTTAAGATTAGATTATGAAGCTTGACATAATAAAACACAAAACTAACAAAGGCAAGATAAAATATAAGGTAGTTTTCGAATGTTTTTTCAAAGCAAAATTAGCGTAGTGTTCCTCTTTTAAATCTAGATTATCTCAAAGGTAGATTTTGAATAGTTTTTCAAAGAAAAGTTAGCGTAGCTTTCCTCTTTTAACATTAGCTTATGTAGCTTGACATCACAGAACACAAAAACATAAAATAAAATATAAGACAAATAGATGTAGCTAAAGTTAGGCTGCATAAAAAACCAACAACATAAAATATCTACTAGGCATGTTTAAATTGAATTAAATAAAACCCTTTGCGCAAAAATAGAGAGTAAAATGCATAATGTTAGAGAGTAAAAGTGCATAGAAAGCCTCGCTACTTTGCTGTAGAAGAAGTGGATGACTAGATACACTTTTTTAAACTTGTGTGCTATCTCTATCGAATAAGGTAGTTTTCGAGAGTTTTTTCAAAGCAAAATTAGCGTAGTGTTCCTCTTTTAAATCTAGATTATCTCAAAAATAGATTTCGAATAGTTTTTCAAAGAAAGGTTAGCGTAGCTTTCCTCTTTTAACATTAGCTTATGTAGCTTGACATCACAGAACACAAAAAGATAAAATAAAATATAAGACAAACGTAAAATGAAAAATAGATGTAGCTTAAGTTAGACTGCATAAAAAACCAACAACATAATAATCTAACAGGTATGTTTAAGTTGAATTAAATAAAACCCTCTGCGCAAATATAGGTATGCTAGAGAGTAAAAAGGCATAAAAAGCCTCGCTACTTTGTTAAAGGTAGTTTTTGAATAGTTTTTCAAAGACAGGTTAGCGTAAATTTCCTCTTTAAAGTTTAGCTTATGTAGCTTGACATCACAAAATATAAAACTCAAAAAGACAAGATAAAATATAAGATAAACGCAAAATAAAATATAGATGAAACTAAAGTTAGGCTGCATAAAAAACCAACAACATAATAATCTACTAGGCATGTTTAAATTGAAATAAATAAAATCGTTTGCGCAAAAATAGCTATGTTAGAGAGTAAAAGTGCATAGAAAGCCTCGCTACTTTGGTGTAAAAGAAGTGGATCACTAGATACAACATTTTAAAATCGTGTGCTATCTCTATCGATTAAGGTGGTTTTCGAAAGTTTTTTCAAAGCAAAAATAGCGTAGTCTTCCTCTTTTAAATCTAGATTATGTCTAAGGTAGTTTTTGAACAGTTTTTCAAAGAAAGGTTAGCGTAGCTTTCCTCTTTTAACATTAGCTTATGTAGCTTGACATCACAAAACACAAAACTCAAAAAGACAAAATAAAATATAAGATAAACGTAAAATAAAATGTAGATGAAGCTAAAGTTAGGCTGCATGAAATAAACGGGTAACAATATTTTTCTATGTATGTTTACATTGAGTTATATAAAATCCTCTGCGCAAATATAGGTATGTTAGAGAGTAAAAGTGCATAAAAAGCCTCGCTACTTTGTTAAAGGTTGTTTTTGAATAGTTTTTCAAAAAAAGGTTAGCGTAGTTTTCCTCTTTTAACATTAGCTTATGTAGCTTGACATCACAAAGCACAAAACTCAAAAAGACAAAATAAAATATAAGATAAACGTAAAATAAAATACAGATGAAGCTAAAGTTAGGCTGCATAAAATAAACGGGTAACAATATTTTTCTATGTATGTTTACATTGAGTTAAATAAAATCCTCTGCGCAAATATAGGTATGTTAGAGAGTAAAAGTGCATAAAAAGCCTCGCTACTTTGTTAAAGGTAGTTTTTGAATAGTTTTTCAAAAAAAAGGTCTTTAAAGTTTAGCTTATGTAGCTTGACATCACAAAACACAAAACTCAAAAAGACAAGATAAAATATAAGATAAACGCAAAACAAAATATAGATGAAACTAAAGTTAGGCTGCATATAAAACCAACAACATAATATTCTACTAGCCTAGTTTTCCTCTTTTAAGTTTAGATTATGTAGCTTGACATCACAAAACGCAAAAAGGCAAGACAAAATACAAGGTAAACGTAAAATAAAGTAGAAGTGAAACAAAAGATAGGTTGCATAAATACAAAAACTGCATTGCCAAAAATAGAATTTGTTGTCTAGAAAGACTTTTTAAAGTTTGTTTCTTTCGTCTATTGACTTAGTGAATCGCGATCTGGTTTTTCTTAGGCGCGCTTGTTTCTTAGTTGTTTTTTTTTGTAAAGAAAGTTTATTCAGACGTTTTTTTTACGCAACTCCTTTAACATTATTTTTAACAAAGTATTCTTTTATACGTGTTTACATTGAAATAAAACCCTTTGCGTAAATAGAGATAAATTAGAGAGCAAAAGCCTCACTACTTTGCAGAAGAAGAATTGGATGGCAAGATACAACTTTTTAAATTCGTGTGCTTTCTCTTTTAAGGTACTTTTTGAATATTTTTTCAAAGAAAAGTTAGCGTAGTTTTCCTCTTTTAAGTTTAGCTTACGCAGCTTGACATCACAAAACGCAAAAACCAATAAGGCATGATAAAATACAAGATAAACGTAAAATAAAATAGAAGTGAAACAAAAGTTAGACACCATAAAAAAAAAACAAACAAAAAAAAAAACATAATATACTTCTATGTATGTTTACATTGAACTTAATAAAATCCTTTGTGTAAATATATGAAAAAATAGAGAGTAAGAGTTCATAAAAAAAGCCTCGCTATTTTGCTGAAGAAGAAATGGATGTCTAGATCTTTTAAAATAAGGAACTTTTTGATTTCTTTTTCCGAAAAATGGTTGGAGCAGTTTTCCTTTTTTAAATTTCACTTATGCAGTTTAACATCACAGAAAATATTAATTTGCTTTTTAACAAACTCTTAAAAACATCAGAAGTAATTCTAAATGCAACTCTATTAAAAGTGTTAACAGAATAACAAAACGACTTTTTTTTTTTTTTAAAGATAAAAAAAGTTTGAACTATCTTTAAATAAGAAATGTGAGAACAGTTTAACAGAACTTCTTGTTTATTATGTATTTAGCGAAACAGATAAATATATTTGCAAAAGCATAGAGAAAACAAACTACACAAAAGGCCCATCTTTATTGCCAAACTGAACAAACTTTTCTAAACTACATAAATGGTCTCACTATATTGCCATATTGAACAAACTTTTCTAAACTACCCTCTTTTTGAATTTTTAGCTTCATGTTTTTAATTTTGTCTTTAATATGGCTTCGGTAGGAGTACTTTTGCAAGACATGAATGAGCTTGTCACTGCTATGATTTGCCAAGATGCCAAGGTAATCTTTGTACGAGCAACTTGAGCTTACATCTGTAAACACGTCTTGCAAGATGTATGCCAACACTAAAGCTGCACATCGAGGAAAACTTCTGGTGTTGAACCATTCGTTGTGGCCAGGGCAAGCATTCAGCTTTTCAACTATTTCATCTAAAATTTTACAAACTCAAGTCATAACACAAAGAGATTAAATCGAATATTCATTTGGTTCTGAAGCATGACAAGATTAATTTTGTTTTTTTATTTGTTTTTTTTGTTGACCTTATTGTTTGCACTGATAGCAATAACTGGTTTTTGAAAGATTACCTAATTGGCATTGGCTAACTTCTGCTTTGTTTTCCTTTGTTCTTGGCTGAGTTGATCCTGAAATAAAATAAAACCATGTTCATTTTTCTAATTCATAAAAAAACCATCAACAGTTTCTAAGTGTTAGAGATAATAACAAGCTGTGCATGATTTCTAACGGTGATGTTTCTAACTTCATCATTAGAAATCGGGTAGACACAACTTTCTAAAAGTGCACTTAGCAATGATGGCTAGTTTTTATTAACAGTTAACCATCTGAAATTGTGCAAGAAGAGGTTTGTGTTTATATATGTTTGTATAAATTAGGTTTTACATTACCGATGTGTTCTTGAGTAAAAGATGGCATTTCCAACTTGATTTTTTTTCTTCTTGGATCTTTTACTTCTAAAACATAATCAGTTTTAGTATCATTCACTTGTGTAAACATTTAAGCAATCACAGAATTAGTCCTGCAACAAATACATACACACTTCTGTGTTGTTTTTTTTGTTTTTTTTTTTGTTTTTTTTATTGTTTTTCTTTTTTTTTTTTTTTTTTACAGCTTTAACAATAACAATAGGGCAAGGAGTTAATTTGGGCATTTTTATTTTTTGAAAGCGTGTTGAGATTTGCATAAAAATCAAAAATCAAAAAGAATTTACCTCTGGATGTACAAGCAAGACTTTGGCTAAATAGACTACCAACAGATTGAACAGCACCAGGTGAGGGCTGTTTTTCAAGAACAGTACCAGCCTGTTGGACTGGAACAGCTGAAAGAAACAAACTGGGTTTGGCCATCGTTTGCTGACGAGCAACAAGATTAGGAGCCAGAGGAACAGAAAAGACCTCTTTTGAAGGATTAAAAACAACTTGCAGAGAAGGAGCAACATGAACAGGTTTGGCAACCACTTGCTTATGAGCAGGTTCAAGAAGAGCAGGTTCAAGAAGAGCAGGTTCAAGAAGAGCAGCTTCAGGAGGAGCATGGAAAACACGTGTGACAGCCATAAGATTATCTTGCTGTGAAGCAACATTAGACACTGTTTCCAGCAGAACAGAAAAGACCTCTTTTGAAGGACTGAAAGCAACTTGTTGAGCAGGAGCAGCAGAAACAGGTTTGGCAACCACTTGCTCACTAAAGTAAACTGGAGAAAGTTGTGCATGGTGTTCAATAAAATCCGGTTCATCAGGAAATAATGTTAATGCAAGAGGAGAACAAGCTGTGCCAACAGGAACAGCTAGAGTCTGATCTACATCCATACAAACAGCTTGTTCATTAGGAACTAGTTGTGCAAGAGCAGAGGATAGTTCAAGAACTGGACCAGCGATTGTTTGTTCAGAAGGAACAGACGAAACAGGAGTTGAGCTAGGTTCACACAAGAAATCTACAACATGTTCGTTGCTGTCCTCTAAAGGAGCATTGTTTTCTACAGCTGGAGAAAATGGAACCACTGTGGTACAACCGAAAGTAGCAGCACATTCTTCAGAGTCAGAACCGGAGTCTGAATCTTCCTCAAAAATGTCCTCAACATCATGAAAACCGTACTCCTCTGCATTAGTTCGGAGCCAGTCCATCACATCCTTCTCCTCCTTTGGTGGTCTCTCAGACTTTTCAACAGTCAAAGACTCTATGACTCCGAAGGACTGTCCGATGCCCAGGGCAAAGCGCAACTCCTCTGCAGCGTTCCACTGGGACACATAAAAGCTATCCATTGTGTGTCTGCTGTGCTTCATGTAGAGTGTAGCAAACCGCTCGCGATCTTCTTTGCTGTTGTTGGCAAAGTAAGTGGCTATCGAACCGCGAATGCAAGTGGGAGTAAGACGCTTCATGGGAATGTTTACTTGGCTTTTTCTGAAGCAGGACGTCAGGCTAGAGGTGATAGCAGAGGAACCCATCTGGTAAACAGGCACTCTAGTTGCACCTAGTGTCACACCTTCGTCTTTGTTGGCTCTCACCGAAGGAAAAAGGGGCCTGTAGCAGTCGCTCAACTCCAAAACAGTCTTGGTGTCTGCAGCCATGTAGTGAGAGTCGTTGACAAGAAGGTCTCTGTATCTCAGCAAATAAATATCGATCAACACTTTCAAGTCGTTCGGCACTAGAATGTTTTTGGCTCCGTACTTGTATGCTGTTTTGTAGCGCTCTTGCACAATGCAATATCCACACTCACTCTTCTCAGCAGCCATGTAGTCTCTAATGTTTAAAAGAGCAATGTTAGATTTTCTTAAACTGTTAATTACAGTGACAGAGAGCAGAAGATGGTTTCGTAGAGACACAGCATTGTCTCTAGTCAGCGGAAGAGACGCCTTTCTAATCGATTCCACTAAGTCTCTTACGTATGCAGACTTGCCATATTCGGTCAGCAAACTGACATTGATGATGTTGATGCTTTTTCTTCTTTTCACAAGGCTCCTCCTCAAAGAACGAAAGGGCCTCAGCACTTTTCGCAACTCATCCACCTTGCAGCGCAAACGTCGGATGGCCTCATGAGAAAGTCCGAAATAGACGTTTCTGGCTTCACTGAAACGAAACAGGAGACAAAGGGAGACGAGGCGGTTGTACAACGTGTGACAAGACATGGCTTTTGTTTGGTCAAGTTCACTCAGCTTGGAATTGAGCTGAATTTTCTTAAAGTGCAAGGAGAAGTATCTATCCTCCAAAACATTGGAATTGGTGAGGGCGTTTGGGTGCAGCGTCAACGTGCTGTCACAACAAGTCAATATTTCCACAACTGCATTTTTGTAGATCTTTGCTTGTGACCAAGTGTTGTTGTTGGCTACCACAAGCCACTTTTCAAAGTCTCTGAAGAGCTCATCTGCTGACTGGTAATAAAAGTGAAAAGCATCTTTGTCCAGCTGAAACAAGAGTCTCTTTTCTTCGGTCAAGACATAGGAGCTGGAAACCAAGTGCTCTAAGGAATCGAAATCAGAGTCAAGGACGGATTCGGTGTTCAGCTCTTTGTTTTCTACAGAGGTGCATTGGTTTGCAGAAGGAGCCTCGGACGAACCAGCAACTGGTGAGGGCAAGCTTAAAAGAGGATCAGAGGAAAGAACCGGAGAAGAAAAAGAGGAGGAAGGCCCAGGAGCAGAGGATGCAGAGCCTGATGCAGACGCTTGTTCAGCTACTGGCTTAATACCAAAGAAGGCAGGTCGAATAAATTGAGGGACATAGAGCTTCTCGTTGTCGTATCGCTTTGCCTCTGCAATCTTTTGTTTGATCATCTTGGAATCGTAGAAATGAGTCTCTTTCAAGTGTATGTCCAGTCGGTCGTAATACTTCCAACATTGCAAACAGGGGTAAGGTTTTGGACAGCCGGACTTGCGTTCGAGACGAGCATGCTGAAACTTCCTGACCATTGCAGAGTAAAAGATGGAAGCTTCATCCAAAGTCCAAGAATGATCTTTTTTAGTCAAGTGTCTTTTAATGCTTGTGGACGAATGTTTGCACAAAGGCATCGGACAGCTAACAGCGTACCTCTTCTTGGTACCATAGAAAGGTACAACCCTGTTTACGGAGCCACACGCTGCAACTAATGCGGCCCTGACTTTGTTTTTGAGCTTTAAGTCTCTCTGTTCTTGTGACTGCTTTCTTTTCTTTTTTTTTGCTTTAGAGTTTGGAGAAGAAGCAACAACAGAGTTGTTTTCTTGTGAAGAAGACATGTTCAGGTGTTTGTTTGCAACGGTTTTTGCTAAAAAAAGGAAACCAGTCAGTGAGAGTTTTTTTCTTCTGCCTGCATCCAATCCTGGAATGTTTACAACTGCAGGGAAGAGCTGTGTTTTTTCGAATCCTCTGCAAAAGAGAAAAAAAGAAAGAAAAGAGAGCAACAAGAAGAAACAAAGTTTCCACTAGCAAATGAAAAAGAATGAGAGCAACTAGCATTACATGCATGGTGGCAGCAGTGATTGCTATTATGAGAAGGAGAATGAGAAAAAAAAAAAGAAAAAGAAAAGAAACAAATAAATAAAGAGATGGAGTTTGAGAGGATCTCGCAACCATATGACTCAAAGAAAGAAACTGTGTTGAAAAAAGGCAAGAGAGGGCAAATAGAACTTGCTAACAAGGACAAATGACAGACATAACTACAACAGTAACAACTCTCATTGCAAGCATAATAACAACAGCATCAGCATCACTGACTCAGAGAGTGTTGACATAACAAAAAAGAAAACAAAAGTACAAGCCAAGTGGGGGAACATTAACAAACACTCATTGCAACTATAACAACAACAACAACAGCAACAGCATCACTGACTCAGAGGGTATTGATAAAAAAAAACAAGCAAAACAAAAACAAACAAAAAAACAAATAAAAAAACAAAACAAGCAAATTGGGTGAACAGTAACAACTCTCATTGCAAGCATAATAACAACAACAGCATCAGCATCAGCATCACTGACTCAGAGAGTGTTGACAAAATAAAATAGACAATAAGCAAGCAAAGTGGGTGAACAGTAACAACTCTCACTGCAAGCATAATAACAACAACAGCATCAGCATCAGCATCACTGACTCAGAGAGTGTTGATAAAATAAAACAGATTATAAACAAACAAAGTGGGTGAACAGTAACAGCTCTCATTGAAAGCATAATAACAACAACAGCATCAGCAACAGCATCACTAACTCAGAGGATATATAAAAAAACAAACAAACAAACAAACAAAACAAAAACAAAAAAAAACAAGCAAAGTGGCTGAACAGTAACAGCTATCATTGCAAGTAAAATAACAACAACAGCATCAGCAACATCATCACTGACTCAGAGAGTGGTGATAAAATAAAACAGATTAAAAAACAAGCAAAGTGGCTAAACAGTAACAACTATAAATACAAGTAAAATGACAAAAGCAGCAACAGCATCACTAACTCGCAGGGTGTTGATAAAAAAAAAAGCAACAAACAAACAAAGCAAGCAAAGTGGGTGAACATTAACACTCATTGCAACTATAATAACACCAACAGCAACAGCATCAGTGACTCAAAGGGTGTTGATAAACAAAAACAAAGGCACAAACAAAACAAGCAGAGTGGGGGAACATTAACAACACTTATTGCAAGCATAATAACAACAACAGCATCAGCATCTCTGACTCAGAGAGTGTTGATAAAATAAAATAGATTATAAACATGCCAAGTTTGTGAACATTAACAAACACTCATTGCAACTATAACAACGACTACAGCAACAGCATCACTTACTCAGAGAGTGTTGAGAAAAAAAACAACAAAAAAAACAAAAACAAAACAAAACAGAAAACAGAAGTACAAGCCAAGTGGGGGAACATTAACAAACACTCATTGCAACTAAAACAACAACAACAGCAACAGCATCACTTGCTCAGAGGATATTGATAAAAAAAACAAACAAACAAACAAACAAAACAAGCAAAGTGGCTGAACAGTAACAGCTATCATTGCAAGTAAAATAACAACAACAGCATCAGCAACATCATCACTGACTCAGAGAGTGGTGATAAAATAAAACAGATTAAAAAACAAGCAAAGTGGCTGAACAGTAACAACTATAAATACAAGTAAAATGACAAAAGCAGCAACAGCATCACTAACTCGCAGGGTGTTGATAAAAAAAAAAGCAACAAACAAACAAAGCAAGCAAAGTGGGTGAACATTAACACTCATTGCAACTATAATAACACCAACAGCAACAGCATCAGTGACTCAAAGGGTGTTGATAAACAAAAACAAAGGCACAAACAAAACAAGCAGAGTGGGTGAACATTAACAACACTTATTGCAAGCATAATAACAACAACAGCATCAGCATCACTGACTCAGAGAGTGTTGATAAAATAAAATAGATTATAAACATGCCAAGTTTGTGAACATTAACAAACACTCATTGCAACTATAACAACAACAACAGCAACAGCATCACTTGCTCAGAGGATATTGATAAAAAAAACAAACAAACAAACAAACAAAACAAGCAAAGTGGCTGAACAGTAACAGCTATCATTGCAAGTAAAATAACAACAACAGCATCAGCAACATCATCACTGACTCAGAGTGTGGTGATAAAATAAAACAGATTAAAAAACAAGCAAAGTGGCTGAACAGTAACAACTATAAATACAAGTAAAATGACAAAAGCAGCAACAGCATCACTAACTCGCAGGGTGTTGATAAAAAAAAAAGCAACAAACAAATAAAGCAAGCAAAGTGGGTGAACATTAACACTCATTGCAACTATAATAACACCAACAGCAACAGCATCAGTGACTCAAAGGGTGTTGATAAAGAAAAACAAAAGCACAAACAAAACAAGCAAAGTGGGTGAACATTAACAACACTTATTGCAAGCACAATAACAACAACAGCATCAGCATCACTGACTCAGAGAGTGTTGATAAAACAAAATAGATTATAAACAAGCCAAGTTGGTGAACATTAACAAACACTCATTGCAACTGTAATAAGAACAACAGCAACAGCATCACTGACACAAAGGGTGTTGATAAACAAAAACAAAAACACAAGCAAAGTGGGTGAACATTAACAACACTCATTGCAACTATAACAACAACAACAGCAACAGCATCACTGGCTCAAAGGGTGTTGATAAAATAAAGAAACAAAAACAAAACAAGCAAAGTGGGTGAACAGTAACAATCCCATTGCAAGCATAATAACGACAACAGCAACAGCAACACCATCACTGACTCAGAGAGTGTTGATAAAATAAAATAGATTATAAACAAGCCAAGTGGGGGAACATTAACAAACACTCATTGCAACTGTAACAACAACAACAGCAACAGCATCACTTACTCAGAGAGTGTTTATAAATAAAACAAAAAACAAAAACAAGAAACAAAAATACAAGCCAAGTGGGTGATTACTAACAGCGCTAACAGCAGCAACAACAGTGTCTTTAGAAACAACAAACAAGTACAACAGCAACAACTGCTTTTACAGAGTATAACAATAACAACAACATGGCACTAACAACAACAAAAGGGTTGGAATAAAAACCTGTAGGCAAAAGGAGAGCTGCATTCAGACAAGATCGATTACAAAGAGGCTCTTCTTTAGGACAGAGGAGAAACTGCTTTTGAGGGACAGAGGGACTTTTGTTGTTGTTGTTGTTGTTGTGCAGAAACCAACAAACTTTTATTGAACCGAATATAACCGAATATAACCGAAAGTCTTGTTTGCTTCTGTTTTGTGCCATCAAGAAGGGAAAACAAAACATCACAAAACAAACGAAGCAAACGAAACAAACAAACAAACGAACGAAACAAACAAAAAAACGATTAAATAAATAAACAAACAAACGAAACAAACAAACAAACAAAAACAAATAGGAAAAACAGAAAACGCAGTACCGAAACCTCGCCATTTTTATCCTTCCTCGAGCTTTCTTTGGGCGCCAAAGACCGAGAAAGTTGAGCAAACGTGACGTTGAGGGGGGGGGGGGGGGGTACTTAAGGCCAGCAGACCGACCAATGGCAAGCTTAGGAGAGACCCACGTGAATGTTACATTTTCTTTCTATGTACGCTGAATCCGCTCAAAGTCTGGAATTTCCAGCATTCACGTGTCATCACTCCAGCCACCAGATTGGCCCACACTTTGCACACTTTCAAGACTAGAACTTCACTTAATCACAAATTGAGCCAAAAAAAAACTAAGTCTCGCATGGCGACAACTTTTCCAAAAGCAAACAAAGGCAAACAAAGGCAAACGAAGGCAAACGAAGAAAAAACAAAAACAAGTAAACAAAAACAAAACCGAAAAGGGAGAGAGAGAGCAAGTCGACTCATTTCTTTCGACTGCCTTAAACGAGAAGTCTAAAACGTTTAAAAGTTGAAAACTAAGTTTTTTAAATGAACTGCACCGAAAAAACTTTACGACAGTTTAGCTGGTTAAAAACGCAGAGGAAAATATTTTATAAAATTTAAGCGTTCTAAAGATGTCCATTTTTGTTTTTGTTTTTTTTTTATTTTGGTTTGTTTCTGGTTTGCTTCTTTTTTTTTTTTTAAATTCTAGCGATCGAGCATATTTGAACGGTTTCATCAACCTGTTGGCGCACGTGCTCGAGAGCTAGAACTTTGATTGCTTTTGTTGTTGAGAATTGAGAATGTCCGAGCAGGTTTTTTTATCGATTTCATCGCTTGTGGCGAGGCAAAAATCAAAACGCTTTTTGGACGAAAGAAAGGAGATTAAAAGGAAAAAAGAGAAGAAAAAAAAAAACAAAAAAATAGGTTATGTGTCATAAACATTTATTTTCTCACGCGATGACGTCTAGTTTTGTTAGAGTAATTAAAATATGGTATCAAGTTTGTAATTTCTATCTTATTTTTAGTTACGGATAATTGCCAATTATGTCACGTTTAGTATACACAACGCTGTTTTCTTAATAGCAATATGATACAAACAAGTTATAAAAAAAAAAAGCGTTCGCTCGATCTTCCTTAGTCAGTTGAACAAAAAGAAATTTTCACAACATATGATTGATTTGGTTGTCCTAGCAAGCTGTTTTAGCAAACGACTAGAGGTTGCAACTGTTGTTCATTGAAAACGAAAAATCTAGCGTCAGCAAGAAATTTTTGAATACATAATGTACACAAAAGTGGCACTAACAAATGAAAATGTAAAAAAAAATGTTTACCTTGATGCCAGACTCGCAGAGATGTTGTCGCTCGTTGCTATCGACTGCGAACAGCTTTGTTGTTTTTCGAAGTGCCTCTTCACTCTACTTATAGCCGAAGTTTTGGCTTCGAAAAAAAATACGAACGTCGTTAAGCTCAACGAGCTGCTTTAATTGTTGTTCGTGCGAAAACGAAATGCTTAAACGGATAAAAGTGTTGGCGTAATTACACTTTTCGACCGCGATGCAGTTTGTCAACAACTCTAGCGTACTTTTTTGGCTCGTGGAGCAAAAAAGCCTCATGATAATAGCAAAGGCTTAAAATGTCTTAACATGTCAGCAAAGGCTTAATATGCTTAATAAACTGTGGGTTAAGTTTTTGCGGTGCAGCTCATTAACAACTTAATTTGCAACTTGCTGGCACAAGCAAACGTTTATGACTTCTCGTTTAAGACAGTTGAGCGAAATCAGTCGACTCACTCATTCTCCCTTTTCTGTTTTGTTTTTGTTTTGTTTTTTTGTTTTTGTTTTTGTTTGTTTTTTTTTTCTTTGTTTGTCTTTTGTTTAAAATGTAAAAAACTCGAAAGGAAAGTTGTTGCTTTGTTTGCTTATTGAAAGTTTTCGCCAGTTGCAAGACTTAGTTTTGTTTTTGTTTACTTATTAAAATATCGAGGAAAATATTTGAGGACATCGCATTCTAAGGTGCCTTTTTAATAAAACATCTAACGATTTAGCTTTTAACGTTATGCTCAAAAGAATGCCCGTTTCGGTTTCTTTTTTCTTTTTTTTTTTTTTTTTTTCCTTTGTTTCAATTGGGCAGAGTGCTCATTTGAGCAGCCCGCCCATGATCCAAAATTAGGACTTTTCTACGAGATACTTTTCATGGACTGTTGTAATTTCAGCAGACCAACACAGTGACTAGTTGGTAGTGTGTGTTAGTTCCGCTTTCATTCACGGTTGAGCGGACCTGTTCGATTACTCGAACATTGGTCACGTCTGGAACGTGAGAATGCTAGAGTGCGTTTTACTAACAATTTTATCGCTTGTGGCCAGGAAAGCAAAACTTTCCGTTTTTGTCTTTTGCATTCTAAAGGTGCCTTCTTAATAAAACCTCTAACGATTTAGCTTTTAACGTTATGCTTAAAAGAATGCCCGTTTCGATTTCATTTTTTTTTTCTGTTTGTTTTTGTTTTTGTTTTTTTTTTTCAATTCGGCATTTTAAGGGTGCCTTTATAACAAGATCTAACGATATAGCGTTTAATGTTGTGCTCAAAAAAAAAAAAAGTGCCTTTTATATCTCTCAATGGTCTCCAACGATAAAACTGCCGACCAATCGCAACGATTAAACAGCCGACCAATGGCAGCTCAATAGTCTCCAAACATGAAACTGCCGACCAATGGCAGCTCAGTGGTTTGAGAAGTGAGATCATTCGATTTCGTTTTATTATCTCCAGTTTGAACTAGTGCTTGGCTTTTATAAAAATTGTCAAATTTTGCCAAGCAAATCTTATACGAAACGCTACTTTGATGTCAAACCTTCGTTACTCCCTATTCCCTTCTAGCGGAGGGCCGGCTAAAAGCTAGAAAAAAAGAGAGAAGGAAACTTTTTTCTTTTTTTCTTTATCTTTTTTTTTTTTTTTTTTTAAGAGGGGTAGGGGTGGGGGGGGGGGGGGGGGGAAGGAGTAAGAGAATTACGGGGTTAGGATTGGAGGGGGATGAGGTTACGGTTTGGAAGCCTGGGGACAATGAAAAATTGCGTTCGTATAGTGTCCACGAGGGGCGTCCTTCGGTTGTAACGTGCCGCTAGGTGCACGCGTCTAGTAGTTTCGTTGCATCGACCTAGAGGAGTTCTCCGAAAGGTCTTGCGCTTTGGGCTCGGGCAAACGGCCTGCATCCATTGTAAACACGGTCTCTGCCGTTAGAAAATCGTTAACCAGGCTTTTGTGAGCTTTAACAACCATCCCTTTGAGTTTAAAACGAACGTTTCCCCAAAAGCCATTCGAGATGGAGGTACTCACGGAGGTTTGTTACGGTAACAACCCTGTGGTTTGCCATCTTCTTTCTTTCCGCAGCGTCGCAAACGGATCGGCCGGTCTCTTAGGTGACGAAAAAACGTCTGATCTCTCGACTGGAATGCTTAACGTACTAAGATTAGAAGAGTTAGTACTAAGAGTCGCATCTGGCCGCCGTAATTTTCTTCGATGATGTACTTGAAAATTTCGTGACGTCGTTTTCAAAGCTCTAGGGTCGATTTTAACCTTCGACCTTAAAGTCGATTTTAGCCTTCGGTGTGGCTCTGTACAACTTTTGCGGTGAAAAAGCTTGCGCGGAGTCTACAGTTGTATTTAGCCGACAGACGCTGGCAACGCAGAAACAGAATGACTCTTGGGCGGCGCAAACCGAGCGTTCAGCAAATTTCTAGCATTTTACGTCAAAGCGGACAATCTGCACGACAAATAAAGCTAACTTTCTCGTTGCAACAGTTAGTCACTGGACGTTGGACGAGTGTGTACAGCTGTTTTGCGTCGAAAGCCGACCGGTGGTCGGATGCGACTCTTCTTTTCATTCGAAAATCAGAACCTGGCCATCAGTCGTGTATCACCATCGAATGCTTAATGTAGTGATTTCTCGAAACGACAAAAGCTTGTAAAACAAACAGCTTCGCTGTACTGTTGCCTAGTATGTTAACGGATGGCCAGGAACAACCTTGGTCTGTAAAGAATGAGTTCGTTTTTCCATTCGAGGCACTAATTACTGCAGTTTTAAAAGTCACCTAAAGTATAAGCTCATCTCTCCATTCAAGAAAAACAAGCATCAGAGTTTCGGAAAGTTTGCATGCACGACACCACCATCGATGATACTTAAACAAACAGAAAATGAATTGCAAAACAGAACCACTGAATTGCAAAACATAACAACGGACAGCTTGTAAAAAGCATGGTGATGAGCTTCTTCAATCCAATCAAGGAACCAAGCATCACAGTTTCGGCAATGGTGCATGTGCAAATCAGCAAACTGTGATACTTAATCAAACAACTTCACTGTTTTGCTTAGTTTAAGAACGGATGGCTAAGAACAACCTCGTTAGTGAGTATGAAGTCATCTCTTCATTCAAGGAATTAATAATCAGAGTTTTAGAAGTCTCTTACGTGCGATACTACTATCAACGGTACTTAATCAAACAGCCTCTCAGAATGGCCTAGTTTGAGAACGGAAGGCTAGGAACAACCTTAGTAGTGGGTCATCAGTTCAACTTTTCATTCAAGGAATTAAGCATCTAAAATCTGAAAAATAAAAAGAAGAGCTCTTTGTTAGAAGTTCTTATTTTTATTTTTCCTCAACTTCTATTTCTTTTCTTTTTTTCTTTTTTTTTTTTAATGATAGTTTTTCTTTTTTTTTTATCTATTTTGTTCGTTTAAATTAATACAACAGGCGTTTTAGGTCGTTTCTGTAACATTATTTAACACTTTAAATTGTAATAAATATTTGAACTGAAGAAAATCCTTTTCGTAACGTTAAAATGTCATAAGAACATTTCATCTTTACCAAATACGCTTGTAAAAATAGTTTCACTTTTAAAGTTTGTTGTATATGTCTTTTAATTTAGTGAATCGCAATTTGGATTCTCTTAGGCGCACATCTACTTTAGTTGCTTTTTCTTAAAGAAAGGTCACCAGAGTTATCTTACACAGCTCCTGCAGCATAATCTTTAACAAAATACTCTTTTGAAAAGTTTTACATTGAAATAAACAAAAGCCATTTGCGTAAATAGAGATAAATTAGAGAATAAAAAGTGCATAAACGCCTCGCTACTTTGATGAAGAAGAAACGGATGACTAGATGCAACTTTTTAATTTCGCGTGCTATCTCTTTCGATTAAGGTACTTTTTGAATATTTTTTCAAAGAAATGTTAGCGTAGTTTTCCTTTTTTAAATTTAAATCATGTTTAAAGGTAGTTTTTGAATGTTTTTTCAAAGAAATGTTAGCGTAGTTTTCATCTATTAAATCTAAATCATGTTTAAAGGTAGTTTTCGAATATTTTTTCAAAGAAAAGTTAGCGTAGGTTTCCTCTTTTAGATCTAGCTTATGTTTAAGGTAGTTTTTGAGTATTTTTTCAAAGAAAAGTTAGCGTAGTTTTCCTCTTTTAGATCTAGCTTATGTTTAAGGTAGTTTTTGAGTATTTTTTCAAAGAAAAGTTAGCATAGTTTTCCTCTTTTGGATATAGCTTATGTTTAAGGTAGTTTTTAAATATTTTTTTAAAGAAAAGTTAGCGTAGTTTTCCTCCTTTAGATCTAGCTTTATAATTCAGGTAGTTTTTGAATATTTTTTCAAATAAAAATTAGCAAAGTTTAGCTTATTTAGCATGACATCACAAAATACTAAACTCAAAAAGGCAAGATAAAGTATAAGATAAACGTAAAATAAGATATAGATGAAACAAATGTTAGGCTGCATAAAATCTAAAACTGCATTGCCTATCATAAACACAAACGTCTAGTAAGAGCTTTTAAAGTTCGTTCTTTTCGTCTTTTAATTTGGTGAATCGCGATTTGAATTTTCTAAAGCGCACATGCCTCTCAGTTGCTTTTTTCTTAAGGAAAGGTCACCAGAGTTTTTTTACGCAGCTCCTGCAGCATAATCTTTAACAAAATACTCTTTTGTATATCATTACACAGAAATAAACAAAAACCATTTGCGTAAACAGAGATAAATTAGAACTCAAAAGTGCATAAAAAGCCTCGCTACTTTGCTATAGAAGAAGTGGATGACTAGATACAACTTTGTAAATTCGTGTACTACCTCGATGGATTAAGGTATTTTTCGAAAGTTTTTTTAAAGCAAAAATAGCGCAGTCTTCCTCTTTTAAATCTACCTTATGTCTAAGGCAGTTTTTGAATAGATTTTCAAAGAAAGGTTAGCGTAGTTTTCCACTTTTAAGTTTAGCTTATGTAGCTTGACAAAACAACACACAAAAAGACAAGATAAAATATCAGATAAACGTAAAATAAAATATAAATGAAACTAAAGTTAGGCTGCATAAAAAACAAACAACTTAATAATCTACTAGACATGTTTAAGTTGAATTAAGTAAAGTCCTTTGCGCAAATTTGGGTAAATAAGAGATTAAAAGTCCATAAAAAGCCTCGATACTTTGCTGAAGAAGAAGATGACTATATGCAACTTTTTAAAATCGTGAGCTATCTATATCGATTTAGGTCCTTTTTGAGTACTTTTTCAATGAGAAGTTAGCGCAGTTTTCCTCTTTTAAGATTGGATCATGAAGCTTGACATAACAAAACACAAAACTAACAAAGGCAAGACAAAATATAAGGTAAACGCAATATAAAATATAGATGAAATTAAAGTTAGGCTGCATAAAATAAACGGGTAACAATACTCTTCTATGTATATTTACATTGAGTTAAATAAAATCCTTTGCGCAAATATAGGTATGTTAGAGAGTAAAAGTGCATAAAAAGCCTCGCTACATTGCTGTAGAAGAAGTGGATGACTAGATACAAACTTTTAAATTTGTGTGCTGTCTCTATCGAATAAGGTAGTTTTCGAAAGTTTTTTCAAAGCAAAAATAGCGCAGTGTTCCTCTTTTAAATTTAGATTATCTCAAAGGTAGATTTTGAATAGTTTTTCAAAGAAAGGTTAGCGTAGCTTTCCTCTTTTAAGTTTAGCTTATGTAGCTTGACATCACAAAACACAAAGCTCAAAAAGACAAAATAAAATATAAGATAAACGTGAAATAAAATACAGATGAAGCTAAAGTTAGACTGCATAAAAAACCAACAACATAATAATCTACTAGGTATGTTTACATTAAATTAAATAAAATCCTATGCGCAAATATAGGTATGTTAGAGAGAAAAAGCCTCGCTACTTTGTTAAAGGTAGTTTTTGAATAGTTTTTCAAAGAAAGGTTAGCGTAGTTTTCCTCTTTAAAGTTTAGTTTATGTAGCTTGATATCACAAAACACAAAACTCAAAAAAGAAAAGTAAGATAAAAGTTAATCGTAAAATAAAATATAGGTGAAATAATTGTTAGGCTGCATAAAAGAAAAAAAAAATCATAGCATAATAATCTTCTATATATGCTTGGATTGAATTAAATGAATTCCTTTGCGTAAATATAAGCAAACTAGTGAGAAAAAGTGCATAAAAAGCATCGCTACTTTGCTGCAGAAGAAGTGGATGACTATATGCAACTTTTTAAAATTGTGTGCTATCTCTATCGATTAAGGTGGTTTTCGAAAGTTTTTTCAAAGCAAAAATAGCGTAGTTTTCCTCTTTTAAATCTAGCTTTTGTCTAGGGTAGTTTATGAATAGATTTTCAAAGAAAGGTTAGCGTAGCATTCCTCTTTTAAGTTTAGCTTAAAATTCTTGGCATCACAAAACACAAAACTCAAAAAGATAAGATAAAATATAAGATAAACCTAAAACATAATATAAATGAAACTAAAGATAAGCTGCATAAAAAACTAACAACATAATAATCTACTAGGCATGTTTAAATTGAATTATATAAAATCCTTTGCGCAAATATAGGTATGTTAGTAAAAAAGCATTAAAAGCCTCGCAACTTTGTTAAAGGTAGATTTTGAATAGTTTTTCAAAGAAAGGTTAGCGTAGTTTTCCTCTTTTATGTTTAGATTATGTAGCTTGACATCACAAAACACAAAGCTCAAAAAGACAAAATAAAATATAAGATAAACGTAAAATATAGATGAAACAAAGTTTACACTGCATAATAAACAAACAACATAATTATCTACTAGGCATGTTTAAGTTGAACTAAATAAATTCCTTTGCGCAAATATGGGAAAGTTAGACAGTAAAAATCCATAAAAAGCCTCGATACTTTGCTGAAGAAGATGACTATATGCAACTTTTTAAAATCGTGAGCTATCTATATCGATTTAGGTCCTTTTTGAGTACTTTTTCAATGGAAAGTTAGCGCAGTTTTCCTCTTTTAAGATTAGATTATGAAGCTTGACATAATAAAACACAAAACTAACAAAGGCAAGATAAAATATAAGGTAGTTTTCGAATGTTTTTTCAAAGCAAAATTAGCGTAGTGTTCCTCTTTTAAATCTAGATTATCTCAAAGGTAGATTTTGAATAGTTTTTCAAAGAAAAGTTAGCGTAGCTTTCCTCTTTTAACATTAGCTTATGTAGCTTGACATCACAGAACACAAAAACATAAAATAAAATATAAGACAAATAGATGTAGCTAAAGTTAGGCTGCATAAAAAACCAACAACATAAAATATCTACTAGGCATGTTTAAATTGAATTAAATAAAACCCTTTGCGCAAAAATAGAGAGTAAAATGCATAATGTTAGAGAGTAAAAGTGCATAGAAAGCCTCGCTACTTTGCTGTAGAAGAAGTGGATGACTAGATACACTTTTTTAAACTTGTGTGCTATCTCTATCGAATAAGGTAGTTTTCGAGAGTTTTTTCAAAGCAAAATTAGCGTAGTGTTCCTCTTTTAAATCTAGATTATCTCAAAAATAGATTTCGAATAGTTTTTCAAAGAAAGGTTAGCGTAGCTTTCCTCTTTTAACATTAGCTTATGTAGCTTGACATCACAGAACACAAAAAGATAAAATAAAATATAAGACAAACGTAAAATGAAAAATAGATGTAGCTTAAGTTAGACTGCATAAAAAACCAACAACATAATAATCTAACAGGTATGTTTAAGTTGAATTAAATAAAACCCTCTGCGCAAATATAGGTATGCTAGAGAGTAAAAAGGCATAAAAAGCCTCGCTACTTTGTTAAAGGTAGTTTTTGAATAGTTTTTCAAAGACAGGTTAGCGTAAATTTCCTCTTTAAAGTTTAGCTTATGTAGCTTGACATCACAAAATATAAAACTCAAAAAGACAAGATAAAATATAAGATAAACGCAAAATAAAATATAGATGAAACTAAAGTTAGGCTGCATAAAAAACCAACAACATAATAATCTACTAGGCATGTTTAAATTGAAATAAATAAAATCGTTTGCGCAAAAATAGCTATGTTAGAGAGTAAAAGTGCATAGAAAGCCTCGCTACTTTGGTGTAAAAGAAGTGGATCACTAGATACAACATTTTAAAATCGTGTGCTATCTCTATCGATTAAGGTGGTTTTCGAAAGTTTTTTCAAAGCAAAAATAGCGTAGTCTTCCTCTTTTAAATCTAGATTATGTCTAAGGTAGTTTTTGAACAGTTTTTCAAAGAAAGGTTAGCGTAGCTTTCCTCTTTTAACATTAGCTTATGTAGCTTGACATCACAAAACACAAAACTCAAAAAGACAAAATAAAATATAAGATAAACGTAAAATAAAATGTAGATGAAGCTAAAGTTAGGCTGCATGAAATAAACGGGTAAAACAATATTTTTCTATGTATGTTTACATTGAGTTATATAAAATCCTCTGCGCAAATATAGGTATGTTAGAGAGTAAAAGTGCATAAAAAGCCTCGCTACTTTGTTAAAGGTTGTTTTTGAATAGTTTTTCAAAAAAAGGTTAGCGTAGTTTTCCTCTTTTAACATTAGCTTATGTAGCTTGACATCACAAAGCACAAAACTCAAAAAGACAAAATAAAATATAAGATAAACGTAAAATAAAATACAGATGAAGCTAAAGTTAGGCTGCATAAAATAAACGGGTAACAATATTTTTCTATGTATGTTTACATTGAGTTAAATAAAATCCTCTGCGCAAATATAGGTATGTTAGAGAGTAAAAGTGCATAAAAAGCCTCGCTACTTTGTTAAAGGTAGTTTTTGAATAGTTTTTCAAAAAAAAGGTCTTTAAAGTTTAGCTTATGTAGCTTGACATCACAAAACACAAAACTCAAAAAGACAAGATAAAATATAAGATAAACGCAAAACAAAATATAGATGAAACTAAAGTTAGGCTGCATATAAAACCAACAACATAATATTCTACTAGCCTAGTTTTCCTCTTTTAAGTTTAGATTATGTAGCTTGACATCACAAAACGCAAAAAGGCAAGACAAAATACAAGGTAAACGTAAAATAAAGTAGAAGTGAAACAAAAGATAGGTTGCATAAATACAAAAACTGCATTGCCAAAAATAGAATTTGTTGTCTAGAAAGACTTTTTAAAGTTTGTTTCTTTCGTCTATTGACTTAGTGAATCGCGATCTGGTTTTTCTTAGGCGCGCTTGTTTCTTAGTTGTTTTTTTTTGTAAAGAAAGTTTATTCAGACGTTTTTTTTACGCAACTCCTTTAACATTATTTTTAACAAAGTATTCTTTTATACGTGTTTACATTGAAATAAAACCCTTTGCGTAAATAGAGATAAATTAGAGAGCAAAAGCCTCACTACTTTGCAGAAGAAGAATTGGATGGCAAGATACAACTTTTTAAATTCGTGTGCTTTCTCTTTTAAGGTACTTTTTGAATATTTTTTCAAAGAAAAGTTAGCGTAGTTTTCCTCTTTTAAGTTTAGCTTACGCAGCTTGACATCACAAAACGCAAAAACCAATAAGGCATGATAAAATACAAGATAAACGTAAAATAAAATAGAAGTGAAACAAAAGTTAGACACCATAAAAAAAAAACAAACAAAAAAAAAAACATAATATACTTCTATGTATGTTTACATTGAACTTAATAAAATCCTTTGTGTAAATATATGAAAAAATAGAGAGTAAGAGTTCATAAAAAAAGCCTCGCTATTTTGCTGAAGAAGAAATGGATGTCTAGATCTTTTAAAATAAGGAACTTTTTGATTTCTTTTTCCGAAAAATGGTTGGAGCAGTTTTCCTTTTTTAAATTTCACTTATGCAGTTTAACATCACAGAAAATATTAATTTGCTTTTTAACAAACTCTTAAAAACATCAGAAGTAATTCTAAATGCAACTCTATTAAAAGTGTTAACAGAATAACAAAACGACTTTTTTTTTTTTTTAAAGATAAAAAAAGTTTGAACTATCTTTAAATAAGAAATGTGAGAACAGTTTAACAGAACTTCTTGTTTATTATGTATTTAGCGAAACAGATAAATATATTTGCAAAAGCATAGAGAAAACAAACTACACAAAAGGCCCATCTTTATTGCCAAACTGAACAAACTTTTCTAAACTACATAAATGGTCTCACTATATTGCCATATTGAACAAACTTTTCTAAACTACCCTCTTTTTGAATTTTTAGCTTCATGTTTTTAATTTTGTCTTTAATATGGCTTCGGTAGGAGTACTTTTGCAAGACATGAATGAGCTTGTCACTGCTATGATTTGCCAAGATGCCAAGGTAATCTTTGTACGAGCAACTTGAGCTTACATCTGTAAACACGTCTTGCAAGATGTATGCCAACACTAAAGCTGCACATCGAGGAAAACTTCTGGTGTTGAACCATTCGTTGTGGCCAGGGCAAGCATTCAGCTTTTCAACTATTTCATCTAAAATTTTACAAACTCAAGTCATAACACAAAGAGATTAAATCGAATATTCATTTGGTTCTGAAGCATGACAAGATTAATTTTGTTTTTTTATTTGTTTTTTTTGTTGACCTTATTGTTTGCACTGATAGCAATAACTGGTTTTTGAAAGATTACCTAATTGGCATTGGCTAACTTCTGCTTTGTTTTCCTTTGTTCTTGGCTGAGTTGATCCTGAAATAAAATAAAACCATGTTCATTTTTCTAATTCATAAAAAAACCATCAACAGTTTCTAAGTGTTAGAGATAATAACAAGCTGTGCATGATTTCTAACGGTGATGTTTCTAACTTCATCATTAGAAATCGGGTAGACACAACTTTCTAAAAGTGCACTTAGCAATGATGGCTAGTTTTTATTAACAGTTAACCATCTGAAATTGTGCAAGAAGAGGTTTGTGTTTATATATGTTTGTATAAATTAGGTTTTACATTACCGATGTGTTCTTGAGTAAAAGATGGCATTTCCAACTTGATTTTTTTTCTTCTTGGATCTTTTACTTCTAAAACATAATCAGTTTTAGTATCATTCACTTGTGTAAACATTTAAGCAATCACAGAATTAGTCCTGCAACAAATACATACACACTTCTGTGTTGTTTTTTTTGTTTTTTTTTTTGTTTTTTTTATTGTTTTTCTTTTTTTTTTTTTTTTTTACAGCTTTAACAATAACAATAGGGCAAGGAGTTAATTTGGGCATTTTTATTTTTTGAAAGCGTGTTGAGATTTGCATAAAAATCAAAAATCAAAAAGAATTTACCTCTGGATGTACAAGCAAGACTTTGGCTAAATAGACTACCAACAGATTGAACAGCACCAGGTGAGGGCTGTTTTTCAAGAACAGTACCAGCCTGTTGGACTGGAACAGCTGAAAGAAACAAACTGGGTTTGGCCATCGTTTGCTGACGAGCAACAAGATTAGGAGCCAGAGGAACAGAAAAGACCTCTTTTGAAGGATTAAAAACAACTTGCAGAGAAGGAGCAACATGAACAGGTTTGGCAACCACTTGCTTATGAGCAGGTTCAAGAAGAGCAGGTTCAAGAAGAGCAGGTTCAAGAAGAGCAGCTTCAGGAGGAGCATGGAAAACACGTGTGACAGCCATAAGATTATCTTGCTGTGAAGCAACATTAGACACTGTTTCCAGCAGAACAGAAAAGACCTCTTTTGAAGGACTGAAAGCAACTTGTTGAGCAGGAGCAGCAGAAACAGGTTTGGCAACCACTTGCTCACTAAAGTAAACTGGAGAAAGTTGTGCATGGTGTTCAATAAAATCCGGTTCATCAGGAAATAATGTTAATGCAAGAGGAGAACAAGCTGTGCCAACAGGAACAGCTAGAGTCTGATCTACATCCATACAAACAGCTTGTTCATTAGGAACTAGTTGTGCAAGAGCAGAGGATAGTTCAAGAACTGGACCAGCGATTGTTTGTTCAGAAGGAACAGACGAAACAGGAGTTGAGCTAGGTTCACACAAGAAATCTACAACATGTTCGTTGCTGTCCTCTAAAGGAGCATTGTTTTCTACAGCTGGAGAAAATGGAACCACTGTGGTACAACCGAAAGTAGCAGCACATTCTTCAGAGTCAGAACCGGAGTCTGAATCTTCCTCAAAAATGTCCTCAACATCATGAAAACCGTACTCCTCTGCATTAGTTCGGAGCCAGTCCATCACATCCTTCTCCTCCTTTGGTGGTCTCTCAGACTTTTCAACAGTCAAAGACTCTATGACTCCGAAGGACTGTCCGATGCCCAGGGCAAAGCGCAACTCCTCTGCAGCGTTCCACTGGGACACATAAAAGCTATCCATTGTGTGTCTGCTGTGCTTCATGTAGAGTGTAGCAAACCGCTCGCGATCTTCTTTGCTGTTGTTGGCAAAGTAAGTGGCTATCGAACCGCGAATGCAAGTGGGAGTAAGACGCTTCATGGGAATGTTTACTTGGCTTTTTCTGAAGCAGGACGTCAGGCTAGAGGTGATAGCAGAGGAACCCATCTGGTAAACAGGCACTCTAGTTGCACCTAGTGTCACACCTTCGTCTTTGTTGGCTCTCACCGAAGGAAAAAGGGGCCTGTAGCAGTCGCTCAACTCCAAAACAGTCTTGGTGTCTGCAGCCATGTAGTGAGAGTCGTTGACAAGAAGGTCTCTGTATCTCAGCAAATAAATATCGATCAACACTTTCAAGTCGTTCGGCACTAGAATGTTTTTGGCTCCGTACTTGTATGCTGTTTTGTAGCGCTCTTGCACAATGCAATATCCACACTCACTCTTCTCAGCAGCCATGTAGTCTCTAATGTTTAAAAGAGCAATGTTAGATTTTCTTAAACTGTTAATTACAGTGACAGAGAGCAGAAGATGGTTTCGTAGAGACACAGCATTGTCTCTAGTCAGCGGAAGAGACGCCTTTCTAATCGATTCCACTAAGTCTCTTACGTATGCAGACTTGCCATATTCGGTCAGCAAACTGACATTGATGATGTTGATGCTTTTTCTTCTTTTCACAAGGCTCCTCCTCAAAGAACGAAAGGGCCTCAGCACTTTTCGCAACTCATCCACCTTGCAGCGCAAACGTCGGATGGCCTCATGAGAAAGTCCGAAATAGACGTTTCTGGCTTCACTGAAACGAAACAGGAGACAAAGGGAGACGAGGCGGTTGTACAACGTGTGACAAGACATGGCTTTTGTTTGGTCAAGTTCACTCAGCTTGGAATTGAGCTGAATTTTCTTAAAGTGCAAGGAGAAGTATCTATCCTCCAAAACATTGGAATTGGTGAGGGCGTTTGGGTGCAGCGTCAACGTGCTGTCACAACAAGTCAATATTTCCACAACTGCATTTTTGTAGATCTTTGCTTGTGACCAAGTGTTGTTGTTGGCTACCACAAGCCACTTTTCAAAGTCTCTGAAGAGCTCATCTGCTGACTGGTAATAAAAGTGAAAAGCATCTTTGTCCAGCTGAAACAAGAGTCTCTTTTCTTCGGTCAAGACATAGGAGCTGGAAACCAAGTGCTCTAAGGAATCGAAATCAGAGTCAAGGACGGATTCGGTGTTCAGCTCTTTGTTTTCTACAGAGGTGCATTGGTTTGCAGAAGGAGCCTCGGACGAACCAGCAACTGGTGAGGGCAAGCTTAAAAGAGGATCAGAGGAAAGAACCGGAGAAGAAAAAGAGGAGGAAGGCCCAGGAGCAGAGGATGCAGAGCCTGATGCAGACGCTTGTTCAGCTACTGGCTTAATACCAAAGAAGGCAGGTCGAATAAATTGAGGGACATAGAGCTTCTCGTTGTCGTATCGCTTTGCCTCTGCAATCTTTTGTTTGATCATCTTGGAATCGTAGAAATGAGTCTCTTTCAAGTGTATGTCCAGTCGGTCGTAATACTTCCAACATTGCAAACAGGGGTAAGGTTTTGGACAGCCGGACTTGCGTTCGAGACGAGCATGCTGAAACTTCCTGACCATTGCAGAGTAAAAGATGGAAGCTTCATCCAAAGTCCAAGAATGATCTTTTTTAGTCAAGTGTCTTTTAATGCTTGTGGACGAATGTTTGCACAAAGGCATCGGACAGCTAACAGCGTACCTCTTCTTGGTACCATAGAAAGGTACAACCCTGTTTACGGAGCCACACGCTGCAACTAATGCGGCCCTGACTTTGTTTTTGAGCTTTAAGTCTCTCTGTTCTTGTGACTGCTTTCTTTTCTTTTTTTTTGCTTTAGAGTTTGGAGAAGAAGCAACAACAGAGTTGTTTTCTTGTGAAGAAGACATGTTCAGGTGTTTGTTTGCAACGGTTTTTGCTAAAAAAAGGAAACCAGTCAGTGAGAGTTTTTTTCTTCTGCCTGCATCCAATCCTGGAATGTTTACAACTGCAGGGAAGAGCTGTGTTTTTTCGAATCCTCTGCAAAAGAGAAAAAAAGAAAGAAAAGAGAGCAACAAGAAGAAACAAAGTTTCCACTAGCAAATGAAAAAGAATGAGAGCAACTAGCATTACATGCATGGTGGCAGCAGTGATTGCTATTATGAGAAGGAGAATGAGAAAAAAAAAAAGAAAAAGAAAAGAAACAAATAAATAAAGAGATGGAGTTTGAGAGGATCTCGCAACCATATGACTCAAAGAAAGAAACTGTGTTGAAAAAAGGCAAGAGAGGGCAAATAGAACTTGCTAACAAGGACAAATGACAGACATAACTACAACAGTAACAACTCTCATTGCAAGCATAATAACAACAGCATCAGCATCACTGACTCAGAGAGTGTTGACATAACAAAAAAGAAAACAAAAGTACAAGCCAAGTGGGGGAACATTAACAAACACTCATTGCAACTATAACAACAACAACAACAGCAACAGCATCACTGACTCAGAGGGTATTGATAAAAAAAAACAAGCAAAACAAAAACAAACAAAAAAACAAATAAAAAAACAAAACAAGCAAATTGGGTGAACAGTAACAACTCTCATTGCAAGCATAATAACAACAACAGCATCAGCATCAGCATCACTGACTCAGAGAGTGTTGACAAAATAAAATAGACAATAAGCAAGCAAAGTGGGTGAACAGTAACAACTCTCACTGCAAGCATAATAACAACAACAGCATCAGCATCAGCATCACTGACTCAGAGAGTGTTGATAAAATAAAACAGATTATAAACAAACAAAGTGGGTGAACAGTAACAGCTCTCATTGAAAGCATAATATAACACAACAGCATCAGCAACAGCATCACTAACTCAGAGGATATATAAAAAAACAAACAAACAAACAAACAAAACAAAAACAAAAAAAAACAAGCAAAGTGGCTGAACAGTAACAGCTATCATTGCAAGTAAAATAACAACAACAGCATCAGCAACATCATCACTGACTCAGAGAGTGGTGATAAAATAAAACAGATTAAAAAACAAGCAAAGTGGCTAAACAGTAACAACTATAAATACAAGTAAAATGACAAAAGCAGCAACAGCATCACTAACTCGCAGGGTGTTGATAAAAAAAAAAAGCAACAAACAAACAAAGCAAGCAAAGTGGGTGAACATTAACACTCATTGCAACTATAATAACACCAACAGCAACAGCATCAGTGACTCAAAGGGTGTTGATAAACAAAAACAAAGGCACAAACAAAACAAGCAGAGTGGGGGAACATTAACAACACTTATTGCAAGCATAATAACAACAACAGCATCAGCATCTCTGACTCAGAGAGTGTTGATAAAATAAAATAGATTATAAACATGCCAAGTTTGTGAACATTAACAAACACTCATTGCAACTATAACAACGACTACAGCAACAGCATCACTTACTCAGAGAGTGTTGAGAAAAAAAACAACAAAAAAAACAAAAACAAAACAAAACAGAAAACAGAAGTACAAGCCAAGTGGGGGAACATTAACAAACACTCATTGCAACTAAAACAACAACAACAGCAACAGCATCACTTGCTCAGAGGATATTGATAAAAAAAACAAACAAACAAACAAACAAAACAAGCAAAGTGGCTGAACAGTAACAGCTATCATTGCAAGTAAAATAACAACAACAGCATCAGCAACATCATCACTGACTCAGAGAGTGGTGATAAAATAAAACAGATTAAAAAACAAGCAAAGTGGCTGAACAGTAACAACTATAAATACAAGTAAAATGACAAAAGCAGCAACAGCATCACTAACTCGCAGGGTGTTGATAAAAAAAAAAGCAACAAACAAACAAAGCAAGCAAAGTGGGTGAACATTAACACTCATTGCAACTATAATAACACCAACAGCAACAGCATCAGTGACTCAAAGGGTGTTGATAAACAAAAACAAAGGCACAAACAAAACAAGCAGAGTGGGTGAACATTAACAACACTTATTGCAAGCATAATAACAACAACAGCATCAGCATCACTGACTCAGAGAGTGTTGATAAAATAAAATAGATTATAAACATGCCAAGTTTGTGAACATTAACAAACACTCATTGCAACTATAACAACAACAACAGCAACAGCATCACTTGCTCAGAGGATATTGATAAAAAAAACAAACAAACAAACAAACAAAACAAGCAAAGTGGCTGAACAGTAACAGCTATCATTGCAAGTAAAATAACAACAACAGCATCAGCAACATCATCACTGACTCAGAGTGTGGTGATAAAATAAAACAGATTAAAAAACAAGCAAAGTGGCTGAACAGTAACAACTATAAATACAAGTAAAATGACAAAAGCAGCAACAGCATCACTAACTCGCAGGGTGTTGATAAAAAAAAAAGCAACAAACAAATAAAGCAAGCAAAGTGGGTGAACATTAACACTCATTGCAACTATAATAACACCAACAGCAACAGCATCAGTGACTCAAAGGGTGTTGATAAAGAAAAACAAAAGCACAAACAAAACAAGCAAAGTGGGTGAACATTAACAACACTTATTGCAAGCACAATAACAACAACAGCATCAGCATCACTGACTCAGAGAGTGTTGATAAAACAAAATAGATTATAAACAAGCCAAGTTGGTGAACATTAACAAACACTCATTGCAACTGTAATAAGAACAACAGCAACAGCATCACTGACACAAAGGGTGTTGATAAACAAAAACAAAAACACAAGCAAAGTGGGTGAACATTAACAACACTCATTGCAACTATAACAACAACAACAGCAACAGCATCACTGGCTCAAAGGGTGTTGATAAAATAAAGAAACAAAAACAAAACAAGCAAAGTGGGTGAACAGTAACAACTCCCATTGCAAGCATAATAACGACAACAGCAACAGCAACACCATCACTGACTCAGAGAGTGTTGATAAAATAAAATAGATTATAAACAAGCCAAGTGGGGGAACATTAACAAACACTCATTGCAACTGTAACAACAACAACAGCAACAGCATCACTTACTCAGAGAGTGTTTATAAATAAAACAAAAAACAAAAACAAGAAACAAAAATACAAGCCAAGTGGGTGATTACTAACAGCGCTAACAGCAGCAACAACAGTGTCTTTAGAAACAACAAACAAGTACAACAGCAACAACTGCTTTTACAGAGTATAACAATAACAACAACATGGCACTAACAACAACAAAAGGGTTGGAATAAAAACCTGTAGGCAAAAGGAGAGCTGCATTCAGACAAGATCGATTACAAAGAGGCTCTTCTTTAGGACAGAGGAGAAACTGCTTTTGAGGGACAGAGGGACTTTTGTTGTTGTTGTTGTTGTTGTGCAGAAACCAACAAACTTTTATTGAACCGAATATAACCGAATATAACCGAAAGTCTTGTTTGCTTCTGTTTTGTGCCATCAAGAAGGGAAAACAAAACATCACAAAACAAACGAAGCAAACGAAACAAACAAACAAACGAACGAAACAAACAAAAAAACGATTAAATAAATAAACAAACAAACGAAACAAACAAACAAACAAAAACAAATAGGAAAAACAGAAAACGCAGTACCGAAACCTCGCCATTTTTATCCTTCCTCGAGCTTTCTTTGGGCGCCAAAGACCGAGAAAGTTGAGCAAACGTGACGTTGAGGGGGGGGGGGGGGGTACTTAAGGCCAGCAGACCGACCAATGGCAAGCTTAGGAGAGACCCACGTGAATGTTACATTTTCTTTCTATGTACGCTGAATCCGCTCAAAGTCTGGAATTTCCAGCATTCACGTGTCATCACTCCAGCCACCAGATTGGCCCACACTTTGCACACTTTCAAGACTAGAACTTCACTTAATCACAAATTGAGCCAAAAAAAAACTAAGTCTCGCATGGCGACAACTTTTCCAAAAGCAAACAAAGGCAAACAAAGGCAAACGAAGGCAAACGAAGAAAAAACAAAAACAAGTAAACAAAAACAAAACCGAAAAGGGAGAGAGAGAGCAAGTCGACTCATTTCTTTCGACTGCCTTAAACGAGAAGTCTAAAACGTTTAAAAGTTGAAAACTAAGTTTTTTAAATGAACTGCACCGAAAAAACTTTACGACAGTTTAGCTGGTTAAAAACGCAGAGGAAAATATTTTATAAAATTTAAGCGTTCTAAAGATGTCCATTTTTGTTTTTGTTTTTTTTTTATTTTGGTTTGTTTCTGGTTTGCTTCTTTTTTTTTTTTTAAATTCTAGCGATCGAGCATATTTGAACGGTTTCATCAACCTGTTGGCGCACGTGCTCGAGAGCTAGAACTTTGATTGCTTTTGTTGTTGAGAATTGAGAATGTCCGAGCAGGTTTTTTTATCGATTTCATCGCTTGTGGCGAGGCAAAAATCAAAACGCTTTTTGGACGAAAGAAAGGAGATTAAAAGGAAAAAAGAGAAGAAAAAAAAAAACAAAAAAATAGGTTATGTGTCATAAACATTTATTTTCTCACGCGATGACGTCTAGTTTTGTTAGAGTAATTAAAATATGGTATCAAGTTTGTAATTTCTATCTTATTTTTAGTTACGGATAATTGCCAATTATGTCACGTTTAGTATACACAACGCTGTTTTCTTAATAGCAATATGATACAAACAAGTTATAAAAAAAAAAAGCGTTCGCTCGATCTTCCTTAGTCAGTTGAACAAAAAGAAATTTTCACAACATATGATTGATTTGGTTGTCCTAGCAAGCTGTTTTAGCAAACGACTAGAGGTTGCAACTGTTGTTCATTGAAAACGAAAAATCTAGCGTCAGCAAGAAATTTTTGAATACATAATGTACACAAAAGTGGCACTAACAAATGAAAATGTAAAAAAAAATGTTTACCTTGATGCCAGACTCGCAGAGATGTTGTCGCTCGTTGCTATCGACTGCGAACAGCTTTGTTGTTTTTCGAAGTGCCTCTTCACTCTACTTATAGCCGAAGTTTTGGCTTCGAAAAAAAATACGAACGTCGTTAAGCTCAACGAGCTGCTTTAATTGTTGTTCGTGCGAAAACGAAATGCTTAAACGGATAAAAGTGTTGGCGTAATTACACTTTTCGACCGCGATGCAGTTTGTCAACAACTCTAGCGTACTTTTTTGGCTCGTGGAGCAAAAAAGCCTCATGATAATAGCAAAGGCTTAAAATGTCTTAACATGTCAGCAAAGGCTTAATATGCTTAATAAACTGTGGGTTAAGTTTTTGCGGTGCAGCTCATTAACAACTTAATTTGCAACTTGCTGGCACAAGCAAACGTTTATGACTTCTCGTTTAAGACAGTTGAGCGAAATCAGTCGACTCACTCATTCTCCCTTTTCTGTTTTGTTTTTGTTTTGTTTTTTTGTTTTTGTTTTTGTTTGTTTTTTTTTTCTTTGTTTGTCTTTTGTTTAAAATGTAAAAAACTCGAAAGGAAAGTTGTTGCTTTGTTTGCTTATTGAAAGTTTTCGCCAGTTGCAAGACTTAGTTTTGTTTTTGTTTACTTATTAAAATATCGAGGAAAATATTTGAGGACATCGCATTCTAAAGGTGCCTTTTTAATAAAACATCTAACGATTTAGCTTTTAACGTTATGCTCAAAAGAATGCCCGTTTCGGTTTCTTTTTTCTTTTTTTTTTTTTTTTTTTTCCTTTGTTTCAATTGGGCAGAGTGCTCATTTGAGCAGCCCGCCCATGATCCAAAATTAGGACTTTTCTACGAGATACTTTTCATGGACTGTTGTAATTTCAGCAGACCAACACAGGTTAGTCCGCTTTCATTCACGGTTGAGCGGACCTGTTCGATTACTCGAACATTGGTCACGTCTGGAACGTGAGAATGCTAGAGTGCGTTTTACTAACAATTTTATCGCTTGTGGCCAGGAAAGCAAAACTTTCCGTTTTTGTCTTTTGCATTCTAAAGGTGCCTTCTTAATAAAACCTCTAACGATTTAGCTTTTAACGTTATGCTTAAAAGAATGCCCGTTTCGATTTCATTTTTTTTTTCTGTTTGTTTTTGTTTTTGTTTTTTTTTTTTTCAATTCGGCATTTTAAGGGTGCCTTTATAACAAGATCTAACGATATAGCGTTTAATGTTGTGCTCAAAAAAAAAAAAAAGTGCCTTTTATATCTCTCAATGGTCTCCAACGATAAAACTGCCGACCAATCGCAACGATTAAACAGCCGACCAATGGCAGCTCAATAGTCTCCAAACATGAAACTGCCGACCAATGGCAGCTCAGTGGTTTGAGAAGTGAGATCATTCGATTTCGTTTTATTATCTCCAGTTTGAACTAGTGCTTGGCTTTTATAAAAATTGTCAAATTTTGCCAAGCAAATCTTATACGAAACGCTACTTTGATGTCAAACCTTCGTTACTCCCTATTCCCTTCTAGCGGAGGGCCGGCTAAAAGCTAGAAAAAAAGAGAGAAGGAAACTTTTTTCTTTTTTTCTTTATCTTTTTTTTTTTTTTTTTTTAAGAGGGGTAGGGGTGGGGGGGGGGGGGGGGAAGGAGTAAGAGAATTACGGGGTTAGGATTGGAGGGGGATGAGGTTACGGTTTGGAAGCCTGGGGACAATGAAAAATTGCGTTCGTATAGTGTCCACGAGGGGCGTCCTTCGGTTGTAACGTGCCGCTAGGTGCACGCGTCTAGTAGTTTCGTTGCATCGACCTAGAGGAGTTCTCCGAAAGGTCTTGCGCTTTGGGCTCGGGCAAACGGCCTGCATCCATTGTAAACACGGTCTCTGCCGTTAGAAAATCGTTAACCAGGCTTTTGTGAGCTTTAACAACCATCCCTTTGAGTTTAAAACGAACGTTTCCCCAAAAGCCATTCGAGATGGAGGTACTCACGGAGGTTTGTTACGGTAACAACCCTGTGGTTTGCCATCTTCTTTCTTTCCGCAGCGTCGCAAACGGATCGGCCGGTCTCTTAGGTGACGAAAAAACGTCTGATCTCTCGACTGGAATGCTTAACGTACTAAGATTAGAAGAGTTAGTACTAAGAGTCGCATCTGGCCGCCGTAATTTTCTTCGATGATGTACTTGAAAAATTTCGTGACGTCGTTTTCAAAGCTCTAGGGTCGATTTTAACCTTCGACCTTAAAGTCGATTTTAGCCTTCGGTGTGGCTCTGTACAACTTTTGCGGTGAAAAAGCTTGCGCGGAGTCTACAGTTGTATTTAGCCGACAGACGCTGGCAACGCAGAAACAGAATGACTCTTGGGCGGCGCAAACCGAGCGTTCAGCAAATTTCTAGCATTTTACGTCAAAGCGGACAATCTGCACGACAAATAAAGCTAACTTTCTCGTTGCAACAGTTAGTCACTGGACGTTGGACGAGTGTGTACAGCTGTTTTGCGTCGAAAGCCGACCGGTGGTCGGATGCGACTCTTCTTTTCATTCGAAAATCAGAACCTGGCCATCAGTCGTGTATCACCATCGAATGCTTAATGTAGTGATTTCTCGAAACGACAAAAGCTTGTAAAACAAACAGCTTCGCTGTACTGTTGCCTAGTATGTTAACGGATGGCCAGGAACAACCTTGGTCTGTAAAGAATGAGTTCGTTTTTCCATTCAGGGCACTAATTACTGCAGTTTTAAAAGTCACCTAAAGTATAAGCTCATCTCTCCATTCAAGAAAAACAAGCATCAGAGTTTCGGAAAGTTTGCATGCACGACACCACCATCGATGATACTTAAACAACAGAAAATGAATTGCAAAACAGAACCACTGAATTGCAAAACATAACAACGGACAGCTTGTAAAAAGCATGGTGATGAGCTTCTTCAATCCAATCAAGGAACCAAGCATCACAGTTTCGGCAATGGTGCATGTGCAAATCAGCAAACTGTGATACTTAATCAAACAACTTCACTGTTTGCTTAGTTTAAGAACGGATGGCTAAGAACAACCTCGTTAGTGAGTATGAAGTCATCTCTTCATTCAAGGAATTAATAATCAGAGTTTTAGAAGTCTCTTACGTGCGATACTACTATCAACGGTACTTAATCAAACAGCCTCTCAGAATGGCCTAGTTTGAGAACGGAAGGCTAGGAACAACCTTAGTAGTGGGTCATCAGTTCAACTTTTCATTCAAGGAATTAAGCATCTAAAATCTGAAAAATAAAAAGAAGAGCTCTTTGTTAGAAGTTCTTATTTTTATTTTTCCTCAACTTCTATTTCTTTTCTTTTTTTCTTTTTTTTTTTTAATGATAGTTTTTCTTTTTTTTTTATCTATTTTGTTCGTTTAAATTAATACAACAGGCGTTTTAGGTCGTTTCTGTAACATTATTTAACACTTTAAATTGTAATAAATATTTGAACTGAAGAAAATCCTTTTCGTAACGTTAAAATGTCATAAGAACATTTCATCTTTACCAAATACGCTTGTAAAAATAGTTTCACTTTTAAAGTTTGTTGTATATGTCTTTTAATTTAGTGAATCGCAATTTGGATTCTCTTAGGCGCACATCTACTTTAGTTGCTTTTTCTTAAAGAAAGGTCACCAGAGTTATCTTACACAGCTCCTGCAGCATAATCTTTAACAAAATACTCTTTTGAAAAGTTTTACATTGAAATAAACAAAAGCCATTTGCGTAAATAGAGATAAATTAGAGAATAAAAAGTGCATAAACGCCTCGCTACTTTGATGAAGAAGAAACGGATGACTAGATGCAACTTTTTAATTTCGCGTGCTATCTCTTTCGATTAAGGTACTTTTTGAATATTTTTTCAAAGAAATGTTAGCGTAGTTTTCCTTTTTTAAATTTAAATCATGTTTAAAGGTAGTTTTTGAATGTTTTTTCAAAGAAATGTTAGCGTAGTTTTCATCTATTAAATCTAAATCATGTTTAAAGGTAGTTTTCGAATATTTTTTCAAAGAAAAGTTAGCGTAGGTTTCCTCTTTTAGATCTAGCTTATGTTTAAGGTAGTTTTTGAGTATTTTTTCAAAGAAAAGTTAGCGTAGTTTTCCTCTTTTAGATCTAGCTTATGTTTAAGGTAGTTTTTGAGTATTTTTTCAAAGAAAAGTTAGCATAGTTTTCCTCTTTTGGATATAGCTTATGTTTAAGGTAGTTTTTAAATATTTTTTTAAAGAAAAGTTAGCGTAGTTTTCCTCCTTTAGATCTAGCTTTATAATTCAGGTAGTTTTTGAATATTTTTTCAAATAAAAATTAGCAAAGTTTAGCTTATTTAGCATGACATCACAAAATACTAAACTCAAAAAGGCAAGATAAAGTATAAGATAAACGTAAAATAAGATATAGATGAAACAAATGTTAGGCTGCATAAAATCTAAAACTGCATTGCCTATCATAAACACAAACGTCTAGTAAGAGCTTTTAAAGTTCGTTCTTTTCGTCTTTTAATTTGGTGAATCGCGATTTGAATTTTCTAAAGCGCACATGCCTCTCAGTTGCTTTTTTCTTAAGGAAAGGTCACCAGAGTTTTTTTACGCAGCTCCTGCAGCATAATCTTTAACAAAATACTCTTTTGTATATCATTACACAGAAATAAACAAAAACCATTTGCGTAAACAGAGATAAATTAGAACTCAAAAGTGCATAAAAAGCCTCGCTACTTTGCTATAGAAGAAGTGGATGACTAGATACAACTTTGTAAATTCGTGTACTACCTCGATGGATTAAGGTATTTTTCGAAAGTTTTTTTAAAGCAAAAATAGCGCAGTCTTCCTCTTTTAAATCTACCTTATGTCTAAGGCAGTTTTTGAATAGATTTTCAAAGAAAGGTTAGCGTAGTTTTCCACTTTTAAGTTTAGCTTATGTAGCTTGACAAAACAACACACAAAAAGACAAGATAAAATATCAGATAAACGTAAAATAAAATATAAATGAAACTAAAGTTAGGCTGCATAAAAAACAAACAACTTAATAATCTACTAGACATGTTTAAGTTGAATTAAGTAAAGTCCTTTGCGCAAATTTGGGTAAATAAGAGATTAAAAGTCCATAAAAAGCCTCGATACTTTGCTGAAGAAGAAGATGACTATATGCAACTTTTTAAAATCGTGAGCTATCTATATCGATTTAGGTCCTTTTTGAGTACTTTTTCAATGAGAAG
>NW_028324301.1:25390520-25431737 GCF_058129835.1 Hydra viridissima
ATGCCAAGAATTTTAAGCTAAACTTAAAAGAGGAATGCTACGCTAACCTTTCTTTGAAAATCTATTCATAAACTACCCTAGACAAAAGCTAGATTTAAAAGAGGAAAACTACGCTATTTTTGCTTTGAAAAAACTTTCGAAAACCACCTTAATCGATAGAGATAGCACACAATTTTAAAAAGTTGCATATAGTCATCCACTTCTTCTGCAGCAAAGTAGCGATGCTTTTTATGCACTTTTTCTCACTAGTTTGCTTATATTTACGCAAAGGAATTCATTTAATTCAATCCAAGCATATATAGAAGATTATTATGCTATGATTTTTTTTTTCTTTTATGCAGCCTAACAATTATTTCACCTATATTTTATTTTACGATTAACTTTTATCTTACTTTTCTTTTTGAGTTTTGTGTTTTGTGATATCAAGCTACATAAACTAAACTTTAAAGAGGAAAACTACGCTAACCTTTCTTTGAAAAACTATTCAAAAACTACCTTTAACAAGTAGCGAGGCTTTTTCTCTCTAACATACCTATATTTGCGCATAGGATTTTATTTAATTTAATGTAAACATACCTAGTAGATTATTATGTTGTTGGTTTTTTATGCAGTCTAACTTTAGCTTCATCTGTATTTTATTTCACGTTTATCTTATATTTTATTTTGTCTTTTTGAGCTTTGTGTTTTGTGATGTCAAGCTACATAAGCTAAACTTAAAAGAGGAAAGCTACGCTAACCTTTCTTTGAAAAACTATTCAAAATCTACCTTTGAGATAATCTAAATTTAAAAGAGGAACACTGCGCTATTTTTGCTTTGAAAAAACTTTCGAAAACTACCTTATTCGATAGAGACAGCACACAAATTTAAAAGTTTGTATCTAGTCATCCACTTCTTCTACAGCAATGTAGCGAGGCTTTTTATGCACTTTTACTCTCTAACATACCTATATTTGCGCAAAGGATTTTATTTAACTCAATGTAAATATACATAGAAGAGTATTGTTACCCGTTTATTTTATGCAGCCTAACTTTAATTTCATCTATATTTTATATTGCGTTTACCTTATATTTTGTCTTGCCTTTGTTAGTTTTGTGTTTTGTTATGTCAAGCTTCATGATCCAATCTTAAAAGAGGAAAACTGCGCTAACTTCTCATTGAAAAAGTACTCAAAAAGGACCTAAATCGATATAGATAGCTCACGATTTTAAAAAGTTGCATATAGTCATCTTCTTCTTCAGCAAAGTATCGAGGCTTTTTATGGACTTTTAATCTCTTATTTACCCAAATTTGCGCAAAGGACTTTACTTAATTCAACTTAAACATGTCTAGTAGATTATTAAGTTGTTTGTTTTTTATGCAGCCTAACTTTAGTTTCATTTATATTTTATTTTACGTTTATCTGATATTTTATCTTGTCTTTTTGTGTGTTGTTTTGTCAAGCTACATAAGCTAAACTTAAAAGTGGAAAACTACGCTAACCTTTCTTTGAAAATCTATTCAAAAACTGCCTTAGACATAAGGTAGATTTAAAAGAGGAAGACTGCGCTATTTTTGCTTTAAAAAAACTTTCGAAAAATACCTTAATCCATCGAGGTAGTACACGAATTTACAAAGTTGTATCTAGTCATCCACTTCTTCTATAGCAAAGTAGCGAGGCTTTTTATGCACTTTTGAGTTCTAATTTATCTCTGTTTACGCAAATGGTTTTTGTTTATTTCTGTGTAATGATATACAAAAGAGTATTTTGTTAAAGATTATGCTGCAGGAGCTGCGTAAAAAAACTCTGGTGACCTTTCCTTAAGAAAAAAGCAACTGAGAGGCATGTGCGCTTTAGAAAATTCAAATCGCGATTCACCAAATTAAAAGACGAAAAGAACGAACTTTAAAAGCTCTTACTAGACGTTTGTGTTTATGATAGGCAATGCAGTTTTAGATTTTATGCAGCCTAACATTTGTTTCATCTATATCTTATTTTACGTTTATCTTATACTTTATCTTGCCTTTTTGAGTTTAGTATTTTGTGATGTCATGCTAAATAAGCTAAACTTTGCTAATTTTTATTTGAAAAAATATTCAAAAACTACCTGAATTATAAAGCTAGATCTAAAGGAGGAAAACTACGCTAACTTTTCTTTAAAAAAATATTTAAAAACTACCTTAAACATAAGCTATATCCAAAAGAGGAAAACTATGCTAACTTTTCTTTGAAAAAATACTCAAAAACTACCTTAAACATAAGCTAGATCTAAAAGAGGAAAACTACGCTAACTTTTCTTTGAAAAAATACTCAAAAACTACCTTAAACATAAGCTAGATCTAAAAGAGGAAACCTACGCTAACTTTTCTTTGAAAAAATATTCGAAAACTACCTTTAAACATGATTTAGATTTAATAGATGAAAACTACGCTAACATTTCTTTGAAAAAACATTCAAAAACTACCTTTAAACATGATTTAAATTTAAAAAAGGAAAACTACGCTAACATTTCTTTGAAAAAATATTCAAAAAGTACCTTAATCGAAAGAGATAGCACGCGAAATTAAAAAGTTGCATCTAGTCATCCGTTTCTTCTTCATCAAAGTAGCGAGGCGTTTATGCACTTTTTATTCTCTAATTTATCTCTATTTACGCAAATGGCTTTTGTTTATTTCAATGTAAAACTTTTCAAAAGAGTATTTTGTTAAAGATTATGCTGCAGGAGCTGTGTAAGATAACTCTGGTGACCTTTCTTTAAGAAAAAGCAACTAAAGTAGATGTGCGCCTAAGAGAATCCAAATTGCGATTCACTAAATTAAAAGACATATACAACAAACTTTAAAAGTGAAACTATTTTTACAAGCGTATTTGGTAAAGATGAAATGTTCTTATGACATTTTAACGTTACGAAAAGGATTTTCTTCAGTTCAAATATTTATTACAATTTAAAGTGTTAAATAATGTTACAGAAACGACCTAAAACGCCTGTTGTATTAATTTAAACGAACAAAATAGATAAAAAAAAAAGAAAAACTATCATTAAAAAAAAAAAAGAAAAAAAGAAAAGAAATAGAAGTTGAGGAAAAATAAAAATAAGAACTTCTAACAAAGAGCTCTTCTTTTTATTTTTCAGATTTTAGATGCTTAATTCCTTGAATGAAAAGTTGAACTGATGACCCACTACTAAGGTTGTTCCTAGCCTTCCGTTCTCAAACTAGGCCATTCTGAGAGGCTGTTTGATTAAGTACCGTTGATAGTAGTATCGCACGTAAGAGACTTCTAAAACTCTGATTATTAATTCCTTGAATGAAGAGATGACTTCATACTCACTAACGAGGTTGTTCTTAGCCATCCGTTCTTAAACTAAGCAAAACAGTGAAGTTGTTTGATTAAGTATCACAGTTTGCTGATTTGCACATGCACCATTGCCGAAACTGTGATGCTTGGTTCCTTGATTGGATTGAAGAAGCTCATCACCATGCTTTTTACAAGCTGTCCGTTGTTATGTTTTGCAATTCAGTGGTTCTGTTTTGCAATTCATTTTCTGTTTGTTTAAGTATCATCGATGGTGGTGTCGTGCATGCAAACTTTCCGAAACTCTGATGCTTGTTTTTCTTGAATGGAGAGATGAGCTTATACTTTAGGTGACTTTTAAAACTGCAGTAATTAGTGCCTCGAATGGAAAAACGAACTCATTCTTTACAGACCAAGGTTGTTCCTGGCCATCCGTTAACATACTAGGCAACAGTACAGCGAAGCTGTTTGTTTTACAAGCTTTTGTCGTTTCGAGAAATCACTACATTAAGCATTCGATGGTGATACACGACTGATGGCCAGGTTCTGATTTTCGAATGAAAAGAAGAGTCGCATCCGACCACCGGTCGGCTTTCGACGCAAAACAGCTGTACACACTCGTCCAACGTCCAGTGACTAACTGTTGCAACGAGAAAGTTAGCTTTATTTGTCGTGCAGATTGTCCGCTTTGACGTAAAATGCTAGAAATTTGCTGAACGCTCGGTTTGCGCCGCCCAAGAGTCATTCTGTTTCTGCGTTGCCAGCGTCTGTCGGCTAATACAACTGTAGACTCCGCGCAAGCTTTTTCACCGCAAAAGTTGTACAGAGCCACACCGAAGGCTAAAATCGACTTTAAGGTCGAAGGTTAAAATCGACCCTAGAGCTTTGAAAACGACGTCACGAAATTTTCAAGTACATCATCGAAGAAAATTACGGCGGCCAGATGCGACTCTTAGTACTAACTCTTCTAATCTTAGTACGTTAAGCATTCCAGTCGAGAGATCAGACGTTTTTTCGTCACCTAAGAGACCGGCCGATCCGTTTGCGACGCTGCGGAAAGAAAGAAGATGGCAAACCACAGGGTTGTTACCGTAACAAACCTCCGTGAGTACCTCCATCTCGAATGGCTTTTGGGGAAACGTTCGTTTTAAACTCAAAGGGATGGTTGTTAAAGCTCACAAAAGCCTGGTTAACGATTTTCTAACGGCAGAGACCGTGTTTACAATGGATGCAGGCCGTTTGCCCGAGCCCAAAGCGCAAGACCTTTCGGAGAACTCCTCTAGGTCGATGCAACGAAACTACTAGACGCGTGCACCTAGCGGCACGTTACAACCGAAGGACGCCCCTCGTGGACACTATACGAACGCAATTTTTCATTGTCCCCAGGCTTCCAAACCGTAACCTCATCCCCCTCCAATCCTAACCCCGTAATTCTCTTACTCCTTCCCCCCCCCCCCCCCCCCACCCCTACCCCTCTTAAAAAAAAAAAAAAAAAAAGATAAAGAAAAAAAGAAAAAAGTTTCCTTCTCTCTTTTTTTCTAGCTTTTAGCCGGCCCTCCGCTAGAAGGGAATAGGGAGTAACGAAGGTTTGACATCAAAGTAGCGTTTCGTATAAGATTTGCTTGGCAAAATTTGACAATTTTTATAAAAGCCAAGCACTAGTTCAAACTGGAGATAATAAAACGAAATCGAATGATCTCACTTCTCAAACCACTGAGCTGCCATTGGTCGGCAGTTTCATGTTTGGAGACTATTGAGCTGCCATTGGTCGGCTGTTTAATCGTTGCGATTGGTCGGCAGTTTTATCGTTGGAGACCATTGAGAGATATAAAAGGCACTTTTTTTTTTTTTGAGCACAACATTAAACGCTATATCGTTAGATCTTGTTATAAAGGCACCCTTAAAATGCCGAATTGAAAAAAAAAAACAAAAACAAAAACAAACAGAAAAAAAAAATGAAATCGAAACGGGCATTCTTTTAAGCATAACGTTAAAAGCTAAATCGTTAGAGGTTTTATTAAGAAGGCACCTTTAGAATGCAAAAGACAAAAACGGAAAGTTTTGCTTTCCTGGCCACAAGCGATAAAATTGTTAGTAAAACGCACTCTAGCATTCTCACGTTCCAGACGTGACCAATGTTCGAGTAATCGAACAGGTCCGCTCAACCGTGAATGAAAGCGGAACTAACACACACTACCAACTAGTCACTGTGTTGGTCTGCTGAAATTACAACAGTCCATGAAAAGTATCTCGTAGAAAAGTCCTAATTTTGGATCATGGGCGGGCTGCTCAAATGAGCACTCTGCCCAATTGAAACAAAGGAAAAAAAAAAAAAAAAAAAGAAAAAAGAAACCGAAACGGGCATTCTTTTGAGCATAACGTTAAAAGCTAAATCGTTAGATGTTTTATTAAAAAGGCACCTTTAGAATGCGATGTCCTCAAATATTTTCCTCGATATTTTAATAAGTAAACAAAAACAAAACTAAGTCTTGCAACTGGCGAAAACTTTCAATAAGCAAACAAAGCAACAACTTTCCTTTCGAGTTTTTTACATTTTAAACAAAAGACAAACAAAGAAAAAAAAAACAAACAAAAACAAAAACAAAAAAACAAAACAAAAACAAAACAGAAAAGGGAGAATGAGTGAGTCGACTGATTTCGCTCAACTGTCTTAAACGAGAAGTCATAAACGTTTGCTTGTGCCAGCAAGTTGCAAATTAAGTTGTTAATGAGCTGCACCGCAAAAACTTAACCCACAGTTTATTAAGCATATTAAGCCTTTGCTGACATGTTAAGACATTTTAAGCCTTTGCTATTATCATGAGGCTTTTTTGCTCCACGAGCCAAAAAAGTACGCTAGAGTTGTTGACAAACTGCATCGCGGTCGAAAAGTGTAATTACGCCAACACTTTTATCCGTTTAAGCATTTCGTTTTCGCACGAACAACAATTAAAGCAGCTCGTTGAGCTTAACGACGTTCGTATTTTTTTTCGAAGCCAAAACTTCGGCTATAAGTAGAGTGAAGAGGCACTTCGAAAAACAACAAAGCTGTTCGCAGTCGATAGCAACGAGCGACAACATCTCTGCGAGTCTGGCATCAAGGTAAACATTTTTTTTTACATTTTCATTTGTTAGTGCCACTTTTGTGTACATTATGTATTCAAAAATTTCTTGCTGACGCTAGATTTTTCGTTTTCAATGAACAACAGTTGCAACCTCTAGTCGTTTGCTAAAACAGCTTGCTAGGACAACCAAATCAATCATATGTTGTGAAAATTTCTTTTTGTTCAACTGACTAAGGAAGATCGAGCGAACGCTTTTTTTTTTTATAACTTGTTTGTATCATATTGCTATTAAGAAAACAGCGTTGTGTATACTAAACGTGACATAATTGGCAATTATCCGTAACTAAAAATAAGATAGAAATTACAAACTTGATACCATATTTTAATTACTCTAACAAAACTAGACGTCATCGCGTGAGAAAATAAATGTTTATGACACATAACCTATTTTTTTGTTTTTTTTTTTCTTCTCTTTTTTCCTTTTAATCTCCTTTCTTTCGTCCAAAAAGCGTTTTGATTTTTGCCTCGCCACAAGCGATGAAATCGATAAAAAAACCTGCTCGGACATTCTCAATTCTCAACAACAAAAGCAATCAAAGTTCTAGCTCTCGAGCACGTGCGCCAACAGGTTGATGAAACCGTTCAAATATGCTCGATCGCTAGAATTTAAAAAAAAAAAAAGAAGCAAACCAGAAACAAACCAAAATAAAAAAAAAACAAAAACAAAAATGGACATCTTTAGAACGCTTAAATTTTATAAAATATTTTCCTCTGCGTTTTTAACCAGCTAAACTGTCGTAAAGTTTTTTCGGTGCAGTTCATTTAAAAAACTTAGTTTTCAACTTTTAAACGTTTTAGACTTCTCGTTTAAGGCAGTCGAAAGAAATGAGTCGACTTGCTCTCTCTCTCCCTTTTCGGTTTTGTTTTTGTTTACTTGTTTTTGTTTTTTCTTCGTTTGCCTTCGTTTGCCTTTGTTTGCCTTTGTTTGCTTTTGGAAAAGTTGTCGCCATGCGAGACTTAGTTTTTTTTTGGCTCAATTTGTGATTAAGTGAAGTTCTAGTCTTGAAAGTGTGCAAAGTGTGGGCCAATCTGGTGGCTGGAGTGATGACACGTGAATGCTGGAAATTCCAGACTTTGAGCGGATTCAGCGTACATAGAAAGAAAATGTAACATTCACGTGGGTCTCTCCTAAGCTTGCCATTGGTCGGTCTGCTGGCCTTAAGTACCCCCCCCCCCCCCCTCAACGTCACGTTTGCTCAACTTTCTCGGTCTTTGGCGCCCAAAGAAAGCTCGAGGAAGGATAAAAATGGCGAGGTTTCGGTACTGCGTTTTCTGTTTTTCCTATTTGTTTTTGTTTGTTTGTTTGTTTCGTTTGTTTGTTTATTTATTTAATCGTTTTTTTGTTTGTTTCGTTCGTTTGTTTGTTTGTTTCGTTTGCTTCGTTTGTTTTGTGATGTTTTGTTTTCCCTTCTTGATGGCACAAAACAGAAGCAAACAAGACTTTCGGTTATATTCGGTTATATTCGGTTCAATAAAAGTTTGTTGGTTTCTGCACAACAACAACAACAACAACAAAAGTCCCTCTGTCCCTCAAAAGCAGTTTCTCCTCTGTCCTAAAGAAGAGCCTCTTTGTAATCGATCTTGTCTGAATGCAGCTCTCCTTTTGCCTACAGGTTTTTATTCCAACCCTTTTGTTGTTGTTAGTGCCATGTTGTTGTTATTGTTATACTCTGTAAAAGCAGTTGTTGCTGTTGTACTTGTTTGTTGTTTCTAAAGACACTGTTGTTGCTGCTGTTAGCGCTGTTAGTAATCACCCACTTGGCTTGTATTTTTGTTTCTTGTTTTTGTTTTTTGTTTTATTTATAAACACTCTCTGAGTAAGTGATGCTGTTGCTGTTGTTGTTGTTACAGTTGCAATGAGTGTTTGTTAATGTTCCCCCACTTGGCTTGTTTATAATCTATTTTATTTTATCAACACTCTCTGAGTCAGTGATGGTGTTGCTGTTGCTGTTGTCGTTATTATGCTTGCAATGGGAGTTGTTACTGTTCACCCACTTTGCTTGTTTTGTTTTTGTTTCTTTATTTTATCAACACCCTTTGAGCCAGTGATGCTGTTGCTGTTGTTGTTGTTATAGTTGCAATGAGTGTTGTTAATGTTCACCCACTTTGCTTGTGTTTTTGTTTTTGTTTATCAACACCCTTTGTGTCAGTGATGCTGTTGCTGTTGTTCTTATTACAGTTGCAATGAGTGTTTGTTAATGTTCACCAACTTGGCTTGTTTATAATCTATTTTGTTTTATCAACACTCTCTGAGTCAGTGATGCTGATGCTGTTGTTGTTATTGTGCTTGCAATAAGTGTTGTTAATGTTCACCCACTTTGCTTGTTTTGTTTGTGCTTTTGTTTTTCTTTATCAACACCCTTTGAGTCACTGATGCTGTTGCTGTTGGTGTTATTATAGTTGCAATGAGTGTTAATGTTCACCCACTTTGCTTGCTTTATTTGTTTGTTGCTTTTTTTTTTATCAACACCCTGCGAGTTAGTGATGCTGTTGCTGCTTTTGTCATTTTACTTGTATTTATAGTTGTTACTGTTCAGCCACTTTGCTTGTTTTTTAATCTGTTTTATTTTATCACCACACTCTGAGTCAGTGATGATGTTGCTGATGCTGTTGTTGTTATTTTACTTGCAATGATAGCTGTTACTGTTCAGCCACTTTGCTTGTTTTGTTTGTTTGTTTGTTTGTTTTTTTTATCAATATCCTCTGAGCAAGTGATGCTGTTGCTGTTGTTGTTGTTATAGTTGCAATGAGTGTTTGTTAATGTTCACAAACTTGGCATGTTTATAATCTATTTTATTTTATCAACACTCTCTGAGTCAGTGATGCTGATGCTGTTGTTGTTATTATGCTTGCAATAAGTGTTGTTAATGTTCACCCACTCTGCTTGTTTTGTTTGTGCCTTTGTTTTTGTTTATCAACACCCTTTGAGTCACTGATGCTGTTGCTGTTGGTGTTATTATAGTTGCAATGAGTGTTAATGTTCACCCACTTTGCTTGCTTTGTTTGTTTGTTGCTTTTTTTTTTATCAACACCCTGCGAGTTAGTGATGCTGTTGCTGCTTTTGTCATTTTACTTGTATTTATAGTTGTTACTGTTCAGCCACTTTGCTTGTTTTTTAATCTGTTTTATTTTATCACCACTCTCTGAGTCAGTGATGATGTTGCTGATGCTGTTGTTGTTATTTTACTTGCAATGATAGCTGTTACTGTTCAGCCACTTTGCTTGTTTTGTTTGTTTGTTTGTTTGTTTTTTTTATCAATATCCTCTGAGCAAGTGATGCTGTTGCTGTTGTTGTTGTTTTAGTTGCAATGAGTGTTTGTTAATGTTCCCCCACTTGGCTTGTACTTCTGTTTTCTGTTTTGTTTTGTTTTTGTTTTTTTTGTTGTTTTTTTTCTCAACACTCTCTGAGTAAGTGATGCTGTTGCTGTAGTCGTTGTTATAGTTGCAATGAGTGTTTGTTAATGTTCACAAACTTGGCATGTTTATAATCTATTTTATTTTATCAACACTCTCTGAGTCAGAGATGCTGATGCTGTTGTTGTTATTATGCTTGCAATAAGTGTTGTTAATGTTCCCCCACTCTGCTTGTTTTGTTTGTGCCTTTGTTTTTGTTTATCAACACCCTTTGAGTCACTGATGCTGTTGCTGTTGGTGTTATTATAGTTGCAATGAGTGTTAATGTTCACCCACTTTGCTTGCTTTGTTTGTTTGTTGCTTTTTTTTTTTATCAACACCCTGCGAGTTAGTGATGCTGTTGCTGCTTTTGTCATTTTACTTGTATTTATAGTTGTTACTGTTTAGCCACTTTGCTTGTTTTTTAATCTGTTTTATTTTATCACCACTCTCTGAGTCAGTGATGATGTTGCTGATGCTGTTGTTGTTATTTTACTTGCAATGATAGCTGTTACTGTTCAGCCACTTTGCTTGTTTTTTTTTGTTTTTGTTTTGTTTGTTTGTTTGTTTGTTTTTTTATATATCCTCTGAGTTAGTGATGCTGTTGCTGATGCTGTTGTTGTTATTATGCTTTCAATGAGAGCTGTTACTGTTCACCCACTTTGTTTGTTTATAATCTGTTTTATTTTATCAACACTCTCTGAGTCAGTGATGCTGATGCTGATGCTGTTGTTGTTATTATGCTTGCAGTGAGAGTTGTTACTGTTCACCCACTTTGCTTGCTTATTGTCTATTTTATTTTGTCAACACTCTCTGAGTCAGTGATGCTGATGCTGATGCTGTTGTTGTTATTATGCTTGCAATGAGAGTTGTTACTGTTCACCCAATTTGCTTGTTTTGTTTTTTTATTTGTTTTTTTGTTTGTTTTTGTTTTGCTTGTTTTTTTTTATCAATACCCTCTGAGTCAGTGATGCTGTTGCTGTTGTTGTTGTTGTTATAGTTGCAATGAGTGTTTGTTAATGTTCCCCCACTTGGCTTGTACTTTTGTTTTCTTTTTTGTTATGTCAACACTCTCTGAGTCAGTGATGCTGATGCTGTTGTTATTATGCTTGCAATGAGAGTTGTTACTGTTGTAGTTATGTCTGTCATTTGTCCTTGTTAGCAAGTTCTATTTGCCCTCTCTTGCCTTTTTTCAACACAGTTTCTTTCTTTGAGTCATATGGTTGCGAGATCCTCTCAAACTCCATCTCTTTATTTATTTGTTTCTTTTCTTTTTCTTTTTTTTTTTCTCATTCTCCTTCTCATAATAGCAATCACTGCTGCCACCATGCATGTAATGCTAGTTGCTCTCATTCTTTTTCATTTGCTAGTGGAAACTTTGTTTCTTCTTGTTGCTCTCTTTTCTTTCTTTTTTTCTCTTTTGCAGAGGATTCGAAAAAACACAGCTCTTCCCTGCAGTTGTAAACATTCCAGGATTGGATGCAGGCAGAAGAAAAAAACTCTCACTGACTGGTTTCCTTTTTTTAGCAAAAACCGTTGCAAACAAACACCTGAACATGTCTTCTTCACAAGAAAACAACTCTGTTGTTGCTTCTTCTCCAAACTCTAAAGCAAAAAAAAAGAAAAGAAAGCAGTCACAAGAACAGAGAGACTTAAAGCTCAAAAACAAAGTCAGGGCCGCATTAGTTGCAGCGTGTGGCTCCGTAAACAGGGTTGTACCTTTCTATGGTACCAAGAAGAGGTACGCTGTTAGCTGTCCGATGCCTTTGTGCAAACATTCGTCCACAAGCATTAAAAGACACTTGACTAAAAAAGATCATTCTTGGACTTTGGATGAAGCTTCCATCTTTTACTCTGCAATGGTCAGGAAGTTTCAGCATGCTCGTCTCGAACGCAAGTCCGGCTGTCCAAAACCTTACCCCTGTTTGCAATGTTGGAAGTATTACGACCGACTGGACATACACTTGAAAGAGACTCATTTCTACGATTCCAAGATGATCAAACAAAAGATTGCAGAGGCAAAGCGATACGACAACGAGAAGCTCTATGTCCCTCAATTTATTCGACCTGCCTTCTTTGGTATTAAGCCAGTAGCTGAACAAGCGTCTGCATCAGGCTCTGCATCCTCTGCTCCTGGGCCTTCCTCCTCTTTTTCTTCTCCGGTTCTTTCCTCTGATCCTCTTTTAAGCTTGCCCTCACCAGTTGCTGGTTCGTCCGAGGCTCCTTCTGCAAACCAATGCACCTCTGTAGAAAACAAAGAGCTGAACACCGAATCCGTCCTTGACTCTGATTTCGATTCCTTAGAGCACTTGGTTTCCAGCTCCTATGTCTTGACCGAAGAAAAGAGACTCTTGTTTCAGCTGGACAAAGATGCTTTTCACTTTTATTACCAGTCAGCAGATGAGCTCTTCAGAGACTTTGAAAAGTGGCTTGTGGTAGCCAACAACAACACTTGGTCACAAGCAAAGATCTACAAAAATGCAGTTGTGGAAATATTGACTTGTTGTGACAGCACGTTGACGCTGCACCCAAACGCCCTCACCAATTCCAATGTTTTGGAGGATAGATACTTCTCCTTGCACTTTAAGAAAATTCAGCTCAATTCCAAGCTGAGTGAACTTGACCAAACAAAAGCCATGTCTTGTCACACGTTGTACAACCGCCTCGTCTCCCTTTGTCTCCTGTTTCGTTTCAGTGAAGCCAGAAACGTCTATTTCGGACTTTCTCATGAGGCCATCCGACGTTTGCGCTGCAAGGTGGATGAGTTGCGAAAAGTGCTGAGGCCCTTTCGTTCTTTGAGGAGGAGCCTTGTGAAAAGAAGAAAAAGCATCAACATCATCAATGTCAGTTTGCTGACCGAATATGGCAAGTCTGCATACGTAAGAGACTTAGTGGAATCGATTAGAAAGGCGTCTCTTCCGCTGACTAGAGACAATGCTGTGTCTCTACGAAACCATCTTCTGCTCTCTGTCACTGTAATTAACAGTTTAAGAAAATCTAACATTGCTCTTTTAAACATTAGAGACTACATGGCTGCTGAGAAGAGTGAGTGTGGATATTGCATTGTGCAAGAGCGCTACAAAACAGCATACAAGTACGGAGCCAAAAACATTCTAGTGCCGAACGACTTGAAAGTGTTGATCGATATTTATTTGCTGAGATACAGAGACCTTCTTGTCAACGACTCTCACTACATGGCTGCAGACACCAAGACTGTTTTGGAGTTGAGCGACTGCTACAGGCCCCTTTTTCCTTCGGTGAGAGCCAACAAAGACGAAGGTGTGACACTAGGTGCAACTAGAGTGCCTGTTTACCAGATGGGTTCCTCTGCTATCACCTCTAGCCTGACGTCCTGCTTCAGAAAAAGCCAAGTAAACATTCCCATGAAGCGTCTTACTCCCACTTGCATTCGCGGTTCGATAGCCACTTACTTTGCCAACAACAGCAAAGAAGATCGCGAGCGGTTTGCTACACTCTACATGAAGCACAGCAGACACACAATGGATAGCTTTTATGTGTCCCAGTGGAACGCTGCAGAGGAGTTGCGCTTTGCCCTGGGCATCGGACAGTCCTTCGGAGTCATAGAGTCTTTGACTGTTGAAAAGTCTGAGAGACCACCAAAGGAGGAGAAGGATGTGATGGACTGGCTCCGAACTAATGCAGAGGAGTACGGTTTTCATGATGTTGAGGACATTTTTGAGGAAGATTCAGACTCCGGTTCTGACTCTGAAGAATGTGCTGCTACTTTCGGTTGTACCACAGTGGTTCCATTTTCTCCAGCTGTAGAAAACAATGCTCCTTTAGAGGACAGCAACGAACATGTTGTAGATTTCTTGTGTGAACCTAGCTCAACTCCTGTTTCGTCTGTTCCTTCTGAACAAACAATCGCTGGTCCAGTTCTTGAACTATCCTCTGCTCTTGCACAACTAGTTCCTAATGAACAAGCTGTTTGTATGGATGTAGATCAGACTCTAGCTGTTCCTGTTGGCACAGCTTGTTCTCCTCTTGCATTAACATTATTTCCTGATGAACCGGATTTTATTGAACACCATGCACAACTTTCTCCAGTTTACTTTAGTGAGCAAGTGGTTGCCAAACCTGTTTCTGCTGCTCCTGCTCAACAAGTTGCTTTCAGTCCTTCAAAAGAGGTCTTTTCTGTTCTGCTGGAAACAGTGTCTAATGTTGCTTCACAGCAAGATAATCTTATGGCTGTCACACGTGTTTTCCATGCTCCTCCTGAAGCTGCTCTTCTTGAACCTGCTCTTCTTGAACCTGCTCTTCTTGAACCTGCTCATAAGCAAGTGGTTGCCAAACCTGTTCATGTTGCTCCTTCTCTGCAAGTTGTTTTTAATCCTTCAAAAGAGGTCTTTTCTGTTCCTCTGGCTCCTAATCTTGTTGCTCGTCAGCAAACGATGGCCAAACCCAGTTTGTTTCTTTCAGCTGTTCCAGTCCAACAGGCTGGTACTGTTCTTGAAAAACAGCCCTCACCTGGTGCTGTTCAATCTGTTGGTAGTCTATTTAGCCAAAGTCTTGCTTGTACATCCAGAGGTAAATTCTTTTTGATTTTTGATTTTTATGCAAATCTCAACACGCTTTCAAAAAATAAAAATGCCCAAATTAACTCCTTGCCCTATTGTTATTGTTAAAGCTGTAAAAAAAAAAAAAAAAAGAGAAAAACAATAAAAAAAACAAAAAAAAAAACAAAAAAAACAACACAGAAGTGTGTATGTATTTGTTGCAGGACTAATTCTGTGATTGCTTAAATGTTTACACAAGTGAATGATACTAAAACTGATTATGTTTTAGAAGTAAAAGATCCAAGAAGAAAAAAAATCAAGTTGGAAATGCCATCTTTTACTCAAGAACACATCGGTAATGTAAAACCTAATTTATACAAACATATATAAACACAAACCTCTTCTTGCACAATTTCAGATGGTTAACTGTTAATAAAAACTAGCCATCATTGCTAAGTGCACTTTTAGAAAGTTGTGTCTACCCGATTTCTAATGATGAAGTTAGAAACATCACCGTTAGAAATCATGCACAGCTTGTTATTATCTCTAACACTTAGAAACTGTTGATGGTTTTTTTATGAATTAGAAAAATGAACATGGTTTTATTTTATTTCAGGATCAACTCAGCCAAGAACAAAGGAAAACAAAGCAGAAGTTAGCCAATGCCAATTAGGTAATCTTTCAAAAACCAGTTATTGCTATCAGTGCAAACAATAAGGTCAACAAAAAAAACAAATAAAAAAACAAAATTAATCTTGTCATGCTTCAGAACCAAATGAATATTCGATTTAATCTCTTTGTGTTATGACTTGAGTTTGTAAAATTTTAGATGAAATAGTTGAAAAGCTGAATGCTTGCCCTGGCCACAACGAATGGTTCAACACCAGAAGTTTTCCTCGATGTGCAGCTTTAGTGTTGGCATACATCTTGCAAGACGTGTTTACAGATGTAAGCTCAAGTTGCTCGTACAAAGATTACCTTGGCATCTTGGCAAATCATAGCAGTGACAAGCTCATTCATGTCTTGCAAAAGTACTCCTACCGAAGCCATATTAAAGACAAAATTAAAAACATGAAGCTAAAAATTCAAAAAGAGGGTAGTTTAGAAAAGTTTGTTCAATATGGCAATATAGTGAGACCATTTATGTAGTTTAGAAAAGTTTGTTCAGTTTGGCAATAAAGATGGGCCTTTTGTGTAGTTTGTTTTCTCTATGCTTTTGCAAATATATTTATCTGTTTCGCTAAATACATAATAAACAAGAAGTTCTGTTAAACTGTTCTCACATTTCTTATTTAAAGATAGTTCAAACTTTTTTTATCTTTAAAAAAAAAAAAAAGTCGTTTTGTTATTCTGTTAACACTTTTAATAGAGTTGCATTTAGAATTACTTCTGATGTTTTTAAGAGTTTGTTAAAAAGCAAATTAATATTTTCTGTGATGTTAAACTGCATAAGTGAAATTTAAAAAAGGAAAACTGCTCCAACCATTTTTCGGAAAAAGAAATCAAAAAGTTCCTTATTTTAAAAGATCTAGACATCCATTTCTTCTTCAGCAAAATAGCGAGGCTTTTTTTATGAACTCTTACTCTCTATTTTTTCATATATTTACACAAAGGATTTTATTAAGTTCAATGTAAACATACATAGAAGTATATTATGTTTTTTTTTTTGTTTGTTTTTTTTTTATGGTGTCTAACTTTTGTTTCACTTCTATTTTATTTTACGTTTATCTTGTATTTTATCATGCCTTATTGGTTTTTGCGTTTTGTGATGTCAAGCTGCGTAAGCTAAACTTAAAAGAGGAAAACTACGCTAACTTTTCTTTGAAAAAATATTCAAAAAGTACCTTAAAAGAGAAAGCACACGAATTTAAAAAGTTGTATCTTGCCATCCAATTCTTCTTCTGCAAAGTAGTGAGGCTTTTGCTCTCTAATTTATCTCTATTTACGCAAAGGGTTTTATTTCAATGTAAACACGTATAAAAGAATACTTTGTTAAAAATAATGTTAAAGGAGTTGCGTAAAAAAAACGTCTGAATAAACTTTCTTTACAAAAAAAAACAACTAAGAAACAAGCGCGCCTAAGAAAAACCAGATCGCGATTCACTAAGTCAATAGACGAAAGAAACAAACTTTAAAAAGTCTTTCTAGACAACAAATTCTATTTTTGGCAATGCAGTTTTTGTATTTATGCAACCTATCTTTTGTTTCACTTCTACTTTATTTTACGTTTACCTTGTATTTTGTCTTGCCTTTTTGCGTTTTGTGATGTCAAGCTACATAATCTAAACTTAAAAGAGGAAAACTAGGCTAGTAGAATATTATGTTGTTGGTTTTATATGCAGCCTAACTTTAGTTTCATCTATATTTTGTTTTGCGTTTATCTTATATTTTATCTTGTCTTTTTGAGTTTTGTGTTTTGTGATGTCAAGCTACATAAGCTAAACTTTAAAGACCTTTTTTTTGAAAAACTATTCAAAAACTACCTTTAACAAAGTAGCGAGGCTTTTTATGCACTTTTACTCTCTAACATACCTATATTTGCGCAGAGGATTTTATTTAACTCAATGTAAACATACATAGAAAAATATTGTTACCCGTTTATTTTATGCAGCCTAACTTTAGCTTCATCTGTATTTTATTTTACGTTTATCTTATATTTTATTTTGTCTTTTTGAGTTTTGTGCTTTGTGATGTCAAGCTACATAAGCTAATGTTAAAAGAGGAAAACTACGCTAACCTTTTTTTGAAAAACTATTCAAAAACAACCTTTAACAAAGTAGCGAGGCTTTTTATGCACTTTTACTCTCTAACATACCTATATTTGCGCAGAGGATTTTATATAACTCAATGTAAACATACATAGAAAAATATTGTTACCCGTTTATTTCATGCAGCCTAACTTTAGCTTCATCTACATTTTATTTTACGTTTATCTTATATTTTATTTTGTCTTTTTGAGTTTTGTGTTTTGTGATGTCAAGCTACATAAGCTAATGTTAAAAGAGGAAAGCTACGCTAACCTTTCTTTGAAAAACTGTTCAAAAACTACCTTAGACATAATCTAGATTTAAAAGAGGAAGACTACGCTATTTTTGCTTTGAAAAAACTTTCGAAAACCACCTTAATCGATAGAGATAGCACACGATTTTAAAATGTTGTATCTAGTGATCCACTTCTTTTACACCAAAGTAGCGAGGCTTTCTATGCACTTTTACTCTCTAACATAGCTATTTTTGCGCAAACGATTTTATTTATTTCAATTTAAACATGCCTAGTAGATTATTATGTTGTTGGTTTTTTATGCAGCCTAACTTTAGTTTCATCTATATTTTATTTTGCGTTTATCTTATATTTTATCTTGTCTTTTTGAGTTTTATATTTTGTGATGTCAAGCTACATAAGCTAAACTTTAAAGAGGAAATTTACGCTAACCTGTCTTTGAAAAACTATTCAAAAACTACCTTTAACAAAGTAGCGAGGCTTTTTATGCCTTTTTACTCTCTAGCATACCTATATTTGCGCAGAGGGTTTTATTTAATTCAACTTAAACATACCTGTTAGATTATTATGTTGTTGGTTTTTTATGCAGTCTAACTTAAGCTACATCTATTTTTCATTTTACGTTTGTCTTATATTTTATTTTATCTTTTTGTGTTCTGTGATGTCAAGCTACATAAGCTAATGTTAAAAGAGGAAAGCTACGCTAACCTTTCTTTGAAAAACTATTCGAAATCTATTTTTGAGATAATCTAGATTTAAAAGAGGAACACTACGCTAATTTTGCTTTGAAAAAACTCTCGAAAACTACCTTATTCGATAGAGATAGCACACAAGTTTAAAAAAGTGTATCTAGTCATCCACTTCTTCTACAGCAAAGTAGCGAGGCTTTCTATGCACTTTTACTCTCTAACATTATGCATTTTACTCTCTATTTTTGCGCAAAGGGTTTTATTTAATTCAATTTAAACATGCCTAGTAGATATTTTATGTTGTTGGTTTTTTATGCAGCCTAACTTTAGCTACATCTATTTGTCTTATATTTTATTTTATGTTTTTGTGTTCTGTGATGTCAAGCTACATAAGCTAATGTTAAAAGAGGAAAGCTACGCTAACTTTTCTTTGAAAAACTATTCAAAATCTACCTTTGAGATAATCTAGATTTAAAAGAGGAACACTACGCTAATTTTGCTTTGAAAAAACATTCGAAAACTACCTTATATTTTATCTTGCCTTTGTTAGTTTTGTGTTTTATTATGTCAAGCTTCATAATCTAATCTTAAAAGAGGAAAACTGCGCTAACTTTCCATTGAAAAAGTACTCAAAAAGGACCTAAATCGATATAGATAGCTCACGATTTTAAAAAGTTGCATATAGTCATCTTCTTCAGCAAAGTATCGAGGCTTTTTATGGATTTTTACTGTCTAACTTTCCCATATTTGCGCAAAGGAATTTATTTAGTTCAACTTAAACATGCCTAGTAGATAATTATGTTGTTTGTTTATTATGCAGTGTAAACTTTGTTTCATCTATATTTTACGTTTATCTTATATTTTATTTTGTCTTTTTGAGCTTTGTGTTTTGTGATGTCAAGCTACATAATCTAAACATAAAAGAGGAAAACTACGCTAACCTTTCTTTGAAAAACTATTCAAAATCTACCTTTAACAAAGTTGCGAGGCTTTTAATGCTTTTTTACTAACATACCTATATTTGCGCAAAGGATTTTATATAATTCAATTTAAACATGCCTAGTAGATTATTATGTTGTTAGTTTTTTATGCAGCTTATCTTTAGTTTCATTTATATTATGTTTTAGGTTTATCTTATATTTTATCTTATCTTTTTGAGTTTTGTGTTTTGTGATGCCAAGAATTTTAAGCTAAACTTAAAAGAGGAATGCTACGCTAACCTTTCTTTGAAAATCTATTCATAAACTACCCTAGACAAAAGCTAGATTTAAAAGAGGAAAACTACGCTATTTTTGCTTTGAAAAAACTTTCGAAAACCACCTTAATCGATAGAGATAGCACACAATTTTAAAAAGTTGCATATAGTCATCCACTTCTTCTGCAGCAAAGTAGCGATGCTTTTTATGCACTTTTTCTCACTAGTTTGCTTATATTTACGCAAAGGAATTCATTTAATTCAATCCAAGCATATATAGAAGATTATTATGCTATGATTTTTTTTTTCTTTTATGCAGCCTAACAATTATTTCACCTATATTTTATTTTACGATTAACTTTTATCTTACTTTTCTTTTTTGAGTTTTGTGTTTTGTGATATCAAGCTACATAAACTAAACTTTAAAGAGGAAAACTACGCTAACCTTTCTTTGAAAAACTATTCAAAAACTACCTTTAACAAAGTAGCGAGGCTTTTTCTCTCTAACATACCTATATTTGCGCATAGGATTTTATTTAATTTAATGTAAACATACCTAGTAGATTATTATGTTGTTGGTTTTTTATGCAGTCTAACTTTAGCTTCATCTGTATTTTATTTCACGTTTATCTTATATTTTATTTTGTCTTTTTGAGCTTTGTGTTTTGTGATGTCAAGCTACATAAGCTAAACTTAAAAGAGGAAAGCTACGCTAACCTTTCTTTGAAAAACTATTCAAAATCTACCTTTGAGATAATCTAAATTTAAAAGAGGAACACTGCGCTATTTTTGCTTTGAAAAAACTTTCGAAAACTACCTTATTCGATAGAGACAGCACACAAATTTAAAAGTTTGTATCTAGTCATCCACTTCTTCTACAGCAATGTAGCGAGGCTTTTTATGCACTTTTACTCTCTAACATACCTATATTTGCGCAAAGGATTTTATTTAACTCAATGTAAATATACATAGAAGAGTATTGTTACCCGTTTATTTTATGCAGCCTAACTTTAATTTCATCTATATTTTATATTGCGTTTACCTTATATTTTGTCTTGCCTTTGTTAGTTTTGTGTTTTGTTATGTCAAGCTTCATGATCCAATCTTAAAAGAGGAAAACTGCGCTAACTTCTCATTGAAAAAGTACTCAAAAAGGACCTAAATCGATATAGATAGCTCACGATTTTAAAAAGTTGCATATAGTCATCTTCTTCTTCAGCAAAGTATCGAGGCTTTTTATGGACTTTTAATCTCTTATTTACCCAAATTTGCGCAAAGGACTTTACTTAATTCAACTTAAACATGTCTAGTAGATTATTAAGTTGTTTGTTTTTTATGCAGCCTAACTTTAGTTTCATTTATATTTTATTTTACGTTTATCTGATATTTTATCTTGTCTTTTTGTGTGTTGTTTTGTCAAGCTACATAAGCTAAACTTAAAAGTGGAAAACTACGCTAACCTTTCTTTGAAAATCTATTCAAAAACTGCCTTAGACATAAGGTAGATTTAAAAGAGGAAGACTGCGCTATTTTTGCTTTAAAAAAACTTTCGAAAAATACCTTAATCCATCGAGGTAGTACACGAATTTACAAAGTTGTATCTAGTCATCCACTTCTTCTATAGCAAAGTAGCGAGGCTTTTTATGCACTTTTGAGTTCTAATTTATCTCTGTTTACGCAAATGGTTTTTGTTTATTTCTGTGTAATGATATACAAAAGAGTATTTTGTTAAAGATTATGCTGCAGGAGCTGCGTAAAAAAACTCTGGTGACCTTTCCTTAAGAAAAAAGCAACTGAGAGGCATGTGCGCTTTAGAAAATTCAAATCGCGATTCACCAAATTAAAAGACGAAAAGAACGAACTTTAAAAGCTCTTACTAGACGTTTGTGTTTATGATAGGCAATGCAGTTTTAGATTTTATGCAGCCTAACATTTGTTTCATCTATATCTTATTTTACGTTTATCTTATACTTTATCTTGCCTTTTTGAGTTTAGTATTTTGTGATGTCATGCTAAATAAGCTAAACTTTGCTAATTTTTATTTGAAAAAATATTCAAAAACTACCTGAATTATAAAGCTAGATCTAAAGGAGGAAAACTACGCTAACTTTTCTTTAAAAAAATATTTAAAAACTACCTTAAACATAAGCTATATCCAAAAGAGGAAAACTATGCTAACTTTTCTTTGAAAAAATACTCAAAAACTACCTTAAACATAAGCTAGATCTAAAAGAGGAAAACTACGCTAACTTTTCTTTGAAAAAATACTCAAAAACTACCTTAAACATAAGCTAGATCTAAAAGAGGAAACCTACGCTAACTTTTCTTTGAAAAAATATTCGAAAACTACCTTTAAACATGATTTAGATTTAATAGATGAAAACTACGCTAACATTTCTTTGAAAAAACATTCAAAAACTACCTTTAAACATGATTTAAATTTAAAAAAGGAAAACTACGCTAACATTTCTTTGAAAAAATATTCAAAAAGTACCTTAATCGAAAGAGATAGCACGCGAAATTAAAAAGTTGCATCTAGTCATCCGTTTCTTCTTCATCAAAGTAGCGAGGCGTTTATGCACTTTTTATTCTCTAATTTATCTCTATTTACGCAAATGGCTTTTGTTTATTTCAATGTAAAACTTTTCAAAAGAGTATTTTGTTAAAGATTATGCTGCAGGAGCTGTGTAAGATAACTCTGGTGACCTTTCTTTAAGAAAAAGCAACTAAAGTAGATGTGCGCCTAAGAGAATCCAAATTGCGATTCACTAAATTAAAAGACATATACAACAAACTTTAAAAGTGAAACTATTTTTACAAGCGTATTTGGTAAAGATGAAATGTTCTTATGACATTTTAACGTTACGAAAAGGATTTTCTTCAGTTCAAATATTTATTACAATTTAAAGTGTTAAATAATGTTACAGAAACGACCTAAAACGCCTGTTGTATTAATTTAAACGAACAAAATAGATAAAAAAAAAAGAAAAACTATCATTAAAAAAAAAAAAGAAAAAAAGAAAAGAAATAGAAGTTGAGGAAAAATAAAAATAAGAACTTCTAACAAAGAGCTCTTCTTTTTATTTTTCAGATTTTAGATGCTTAATTCCTTGAATGAAAAGTTGAACTGATGACCCACTACTAAGGTTGTTCCTAGCCTTCCGTTCTCAAACTAGGCCATTCTGAGAGGCTGTTTGATTAAGTACCGTTGATAGTAGTATCGCACGTAAGAGACTTCTAAAACTCTGATTATTAATTCCTTGAATGAAGAGATGACTTCATACTCACTAACGAGGTTGTTCTTAGCCATCCGTTCTTAAACTAAGCAAAACAGTGAAGTTGTTTGATTAAGTATCACAGTTTGCTGATTTGCACATGCACCATTGCCGAAACTGTGATGCTTGGTTCCTTGATTGGATTGAAGAAGCTCATCACCATGCTTTTTACAAGCTGTCCGTTGTTATGTTTTGCAATTCAGTGGTTCTGTTTTGCAATTCATTTTCTGTTTGTTTAAGTATCATCGATGGTGGTGTCGTGCATGCAAACTTTCCGAAACTCTGATGCTTGTTTTTCTTGAATGGAGAGATGAGCTTATACTTTAGGTGACTTTTAAAACTGCAGTAATTAGTGCCTCGAATGGAAAAACGAACTCATTCTTTACAGACCAAGGTTGTTCCTGGCCATCCGTTAACATACTAGGCAACAGTACAGCGAAGCTGTTTGTTTTACAAGCTTTTGTCGTTTCGAGAAATCACTACATTAAGCATTCGATGGTGATACACGACTGATGGCCAGGTTCTGATTTTCGAATGAAAAGAAGAGTCGCATCCGACCACCGGTCGGCTTTCGACGCAAAACAGCTGTACACACTCGTCCAACGTCCAGTGACTAACTGTTGCAACGAGAAAGTTAGCTTTATTTGTCGTGCAGATTGTCCGCTTTGACGTAAAATGCTAGAAATTTGCTGAACGCTCGGTTTGCGCCGCCCAAGAGTCATTCTGTTTCTGCGTTGCCAGCGTCTGTCGGCTAAATACAACTGTAGACTCCGCGCAAGCTTTTTCACCGCAAAAGTTGTACAGAGCCACACCGAAGGCTAAAATCGACTTTAAGGTCGAAGGTTAAAATCGACCCTAGAGCTTTGAAAACGACGTCACGAAATTTTCAAGTACATCATCGAAGAAAATTACGGCGGCCAGATGCGACTCTTAGTACTAACTCTTCTAATCTTAGTACGTTAAGCATTCCAGTCGAGAGATCAGACGTTTTTTCGTCACCTAAGAGACCGGCCGATCCGTTTGCGACGCTGCGGAAAGAAAGAAGATGGCAAACCACAGGGTTGTTACCGTAACAAACCTCCGTGAGTACCTCCATCTCGAATGGCTTTTGGGGAAACGTTCGTTTTAAACTCAAAGGGATGGTTGTTAAAGCTCACAAAAGCCTGGTTAACGATTTTCTAACGGCAGAGACCGTGTTTACAATGGATGCAGGCCGTTTGCCCGAGCCCAAAGCGCAAGACCTTTCGGAGAACTCCTCTAGGTCGATGCAACGAAACTACTAGACGCGTGCACCTAGCGGCACGTTACAACCGAAGGACGCCCCTCGTGGACACTATACGAACGCAATTTTTCATTGTCCCCAGGCTTCCAAACCGTAACCTCATCCCCCTCCAATCCTAACCCCGTAATTCTCTTACTCCTTCCCCCCCCCCCCCCCCACCCCTACCCCTCTTAAAAAAAAAAAAAAAAAAAGATAAAGAAAAAAAGAAAAAAGTTTCCTTCTCTCTTTTTTTCTAGCTTTTAGCCGGCCCTCCGCTAGAAGGGAATAGGGAGTAACGAAGGTTTGACATCAAAGTAGCGTTTCGTATAAGATTTGCTTGGCAAAATTTGACAATTTTTATAAAAGCCAAGCACTAGTTCAAACTGGAGATAATAAAACGAAATCGAATGATCTCACTTCTCAAACCACTGAGCTGCCATTGGTCGGCAGTTTCATGTTTGGAGACTATTGAGCTGCCATTGGTCGGCTGTTTAATCGTTGCGATTGGTCGGCAGTTTTATCGTTGGAGACCATTGAGAGATATAAAAGGCACTTTTTTTTTTTTTGAGCACAACATTAAACGCTATATCGTTAGATCTTGTTATAAAGGCACCCTTAAAATGCCGAATTGAAAAAAAAAACAAAAACAAAAACAAACAGAAAAAAAAAATGAAATCGAAACGGGCATTCTTTTAAGCATAACGTTAAAAGCTAAATCGTTAGAGGTTTTATTAAGAAGGCACCTTTAGAATGCAAAAGACAAAAACGGAAAGTTTTGCTTTCCTGGCCACAAGCGATAAAATTGTTAGTAAAACGCACTCTAGCATTCTCACGTTCCAGACGTGACCAATGTTCGAGTAATCGAACAGGTCCGCTCAACCGTGAATGAAAGCGGAACTAACACACACTACCAACTAGTCACTGTGTTGGTCTGCTGAAATTACAACAGTCCATGAAAAGTATCTCGTAGAAAAGTCCTAATTTTGGATCATGGGCGGGCTGCTCAAATGAGCACTCTGCCCAATTGAAACAAAGGAAAAAAAAAAAAAAAAAAAGAAAAAAGAAACCGAAACGGGCATTCTTTTGAGCATAACGTTAAAAGCTAAATCGTTAGATGTTTTATTAAAAAGGCACCTTTAGAATGCGATGTCCTCAAATATTTTCCTCGATATTTTAATAAGTAAACAAAAACAAAACTAAGTCTTGCAACTGGCGAAAACTTTCAATAAGCAAACAAAGCAACAACTTTCCTTTCGAGTTTTTTACATTTTAAACAAAAGACAAACAAAGAAAAAAAAACAAACAAAAACAAAAACAAAAAAACAAAACAAAAACAAAACAGAAAAGGGAGAATGAGTGAGTCGACTGATTTCGCTCAACTGTCTTAAACGAGAAGTCATAAACGTTTGCTTGTGCCAGCAAGTTGCAAATTAAGTTGTTAATGAGCTGCACCGCAAAAACTTAACCCACAGTTTATTAAGCATATTAAGCCTTTGCTGACATGTTAAGACATTTTAAGCCTTTGCTATTATCATGAGGCTTTTTTGCTCCACGAGCCAAAAAAGTACGCTAGAGTTGTTGACAAACTGCATCGCGGTCGAAAAGTGTAATTACGCCAACACTTTTATCCGTTTAAGCATTTCGTTTTCGCACGAACAACAATTAAAGCAGCTCGTTGAGCTTAACGACGTTCGTATTTTTTTTCGAAGCCAAAACTTCGGCTATAAGTAGAGTGAAGAGGCACTTCGAAAAACAACAAAGCTGTTCGCAGTCGATAGCAACGAGCGACAACATCTCTGCGAGTCTGGCATCAAGGTAAACATTTTTTTTTACATTTTCATTTGTTAGTGCCACTTTTGTGTACATTATGTATTCAAAAATTTCTTGCTGACGCTAGATTTTTCGTTTTCAATGAACAACAGTTGCAACCTCTAGTCGTTTGCTAAAACAGCTTGCTAGGACAACCAAATCAATCATATGTTGTGAAAATTTCTTTTTGTTCAACTGACTAAGGAAGATCGAGCGAACGCTTTTTTTTTTTATAACTTGTTTGTATCATATTGCTATTAAGAAAACAGCGTTGTGTATACTAAACGTGACATAATTGGCAATTATCCGTAACTAAAAATAAGATAGAAATTACAAACTTGATACCATATTTTAATTACTCTAACAAAACTAGACGTCATCGCGTGAGAAAATAAATGTTTATGACACATAACCTATTTTTTTGTTTTTTTTTTTCTTCTCTTTTTTCCTTTTAATCTCCTTTCTTTCGTCCAAAAAGCGTTTTGATTTTTGCCTCGCCACAAGCGATGAAATCGATAAAAAAACCTGCTCGGACATTCTCAATTCTCAACAACAAAAGCAATCAAAGTTCTAGCTCTCGAGCACGTGCGCCAACAGGTTGATGAAACCGTTCAAATATGCTCGATCGCTAGAATTTAAAAAAAAAAAAAGAAGCAAACCAGAAACAAACCAAAATAAAAAAAAAACAAAAACAAAAATGGACATCTTTAGAACGCTTAAATTTTATAAAATATTTTCCTCTGCGTTTTTAACCAGCTAAACTGTCGTAAAGTTTTTTCGGTGCAGTTCATTTAAAAAACTTAGTTTTCAACTTTTAAACGTTTTAGACTTCTCGTTTAAGGCAGTCGAAAGAAATGAGTCGACTTGCTCTCTCTCTCCCTTTTCGGTTTTGTTTTTGTTTACTTGTTTTTGTTTTTTCTTCGTTTGCCTTCGTTTGCCTTTGTTTGCCTTTGTTTGCTTTTGGAAAAGTTGTCGCCATGCGAGACTTAGTTTTTTTTTGGCTCAATTTGTGATTAAGTGAAGTTCTAGTCTTGAAAGTGTGCAAAGTGTGGGCCAATCTGGTGGCTGGAGTGATGACACGTGAATGCTGGAAATTCCAGACTTTGAGCGGATTCAGCGTACATAGAAAGAAAATGTAACATTCACGTGGGTCTCTCCTAAGCTTGCCATTGGTCGGTCTGCTGGCCTTAAGTACCCCCCCCCCCCCCCCTCAACGTCACGTTTGCTCAACTTTCTCGGTCTTTGGCGCCCAAAGAAAGCTCGAGGAAGGATAAAAATGGCGAGGTTTCGGTACTGCGTTTTCTGTTTTTCCTATTTGTTTTTGTTTGTTTGTTTGTTTCGTTTGTTTGTTTATTTATTTAATCGTTTTTTTGTTTGTTTCGTTCGTTTGTTTGTTTGTTTCGTTTGCTTCGTTTGTTTTGTGATGTTTTGTTTTCCCTTCTTGATGGCACAAAACAGAAGCAAACAAGACTTTCGGTTATATTCGGTTATATTCGGTTCAATAAAAGTTTGTTGGTTTCTGCACAACAACAACAACAACAACAAAAGTCCCTCTGTCCCTCAAAAGCAGTTTCTCCTCTGTCCTAAAGAAGAGCCTCTTTGTAATCGATCTTGTCTGAATGCAGCTCTCCTTTTGCCTACAGGTTTTTATTCCAACCCTTTTGTTGTTGTTAGTGCCATGTTGTTGTTATTGTTATACTCTGTAAAAGCAGTTGTTGCTGTTGTACTTGTTTGTTGTTTCTAAAGACACTGTTGTTGCTGCTGTTAGCGCTGTTAGTAATCACCCACTTGGCTTGTATTTTTGTTTCTTGTTTTTGTTTTTTGTTTTATTTATAAACACTCTCTGAGTAAGTGATGCTGTTGCTGTTGTTGTTGTTACAGTTGCAATGAGTGTTTGTTAATGTTCCCCCACTTGGCTTGTTTATAATCTATTTTATTTTATCAACACTCTCTGAGTCAGTGATGGTGTTGCTGTTGCTGTTGTCGTTATTATGCTTGCAATGGGAGTTGTTACTGTTCACCCACTTTGCTTGTTTTGTTTTTGTTTCTTTATTTTATCAACACCCTTTGAGCCAGTGATGCTGTTGCTGTTGTTGTTGTTATAGTTGCAATGAGTGTTGTTAATGTTCACCCACTTTGCTTGTGTTTTTGTTTTTGTTTATCAACACCCTTTGTGTCAGTGATGCTGTTGCTGTTGTTCTTATTACAGTTGCAATGAGTGTTTGTTAATGTTCACCAACTTGGCTTGTTTATAATCTATTTTGTTTTATCAACACTCTCTGAGTCAGTGATGCTGATGCTGTTGTTGTTATTGTGCTTGCAATAAGTGTTGTTAATGTTCACCCACTTTGCTTGTTTTGTTTGTGCTTTTGTTTTTCTTTATCAACACCCTTTGAGTCACTGATGCTGTTGCTGTTGGTGTTATTATAGTTGCAATGAGTGTTAATGTTCACCCACTTTGCTTGCTTTATTTGTTTGTTGCTTTTTTTTTTATCAACACCCTGCGAGTTAGTGATGCTGTTGCTGCTTTTGTCATTTTACTTGTATTTATAGTTGTTACTGTTCAGCCACTTTGCTTGTTTTTTAATCTGTTTTATTTTATCACCACACTCTGAGTCAGTGATGATGTTGCTGATGCTGTTGTTGTTATTTTACTTGCAATGATAGCTGTTACTGTTCAGCCACTTTGCTTGTTTTGTTTGTTTGTTTGTTTGTTTTTTTTATCAATATCCTCTGAGCAAGTGATGCTGTTGCTGTTGTTGTTGTTATAGTTGCAATGAGTGTTTGTTAATGTTCACAAACTTGGCATGTTTATAATCTATTTTATTTTATCAACACTCTCTGAGTCAGTGATGCTGATGCTGTTGTTGTTTATTATGCTTGCAATAAGTGTTGTTAATGTTCACCCACTCTGCTTGTTTTGTTTGTGCCTTTGTTTTTGTTTATCAACACCCTTTGAGTCACTGATGCTGTTGCTGTTGGTGTTATTATAGTTGCAATGAGTGTTAATGTTCACCCACTTTGCTTGCTTTGTTTGTTTGTTGCTTTTTTTTTTATCAACACCCTGCGAGTTAGTGATGCTGTTGCTGCTTTTGTCATTTTACTTGTATTTATAGTTGTTACTGTTCAGCCACTTTGCTTGTTTTTTAATCTGTTTTATTTTATCACCACTCTCTGAGTCAGTGATGATGTTGCTGATGCTGTTGTTGTTATTTTACTTGCAATGATAGCTGTTACTGTTCAGCCACTTTGCTTGTTTTGTTTGTTTGTTTGTTTGTTTTTTTTATCAATATCCTCTGAGCAAGTGATGCTGTTGCTGTTGTTGTTGTTTTAGTTGCAATGAGTGTTTGTTAATGTTCCCCCACTTGGCTTGTACTTCTGTTTTCTGTTTTGTTTTGTTTTTGTTTTTTTTGTTGTTTTTTTTCTCAACACTCTCTGAGTAAGTGATGCTGTTGCTGTAGTCGTTGTTATAGTTGCAATGAGTGTTTGTTAATGTTCACAAACTTGGCATGTTTATAATCTATTTTATTTTATCAACACTCTCTGAGTCAGAGATGCTGATGCTGTTGTTGTTATTATGCTTGCAATAAGTGTTGTTAATGTTCCCCCACTCTGCTTGTTTTGTTTGTGCCTTTGTTTTTGTTTATCAACACCCTTTGAGTCACTGATGCTGTTGCTGTTGGTGTTATTATAGTTGCAATGAGTGTTAATGTTCACCCACTTTGCTTGCTTTGTTTGTTTGTTGCTTTTTTTTTTATCAACACCCTGCGAGTTAGTGATGCTGTTGCTGCTTTTGTCATTTTACTTGTATTTATAGTTGTTACTGTTTAGCCACTTTGCTTGTTTTTTAATCTGTTTTATTTTATCACCACTCTCTGAGTCAGTGATGATGTTGCTGATGCTGTTGTTGTTATTTTACTTGCAATGATAGCTGTTACTGTTCAGCCACTTTGCTTGTTTTTTTTTGTTTTTGTTTTGTTTGTTTGTTTGTTTGTTTTTTTATATATCCTCTGAGTTAGTGATGCTGTTGCTGATGCTGTTGTTGTTATTATGCTTTCAATGAGAGCTGTTACTGTTCACCCACTTTGTTTGTTTATAATCTGTTTTATTTTATCAACACTCTCTGAGTCAGTGATGCTGATGCTGATGCTGTTGTTGTTATTATGCTTGCAGTGAGAGTTGTTACTGTTCACCCACTTTGCTTGCTTATTGTCTATTTTATTTTGTCAACACTCTCTGAGTCAGTGATGCTGATGCTGATGCTGTTGTTGTTATTATGCTTGCAATGAGAGTTGTTACTGTTCACCCAATTTGCTTGTTTTGTTTTTTTATTTGTTTTTTTGTTTGTTTTTGTTTTGCTTGTTTTTTTTTATCAATACCCTCTGAGTCAGTGATGCTGTTGCTGTTGTTGTTGTTGTTATAGTTGCAATGAGTGTTTGTTAATGTTCCCCCACTTGGCTTGTACTTTTGTTTTCTTTTTTGTTATGTCAACACTCTCTGAGTCAGTGATGCTGATGCTGTTGTTATTATGCTTGCAATGAGAGTTGTTACTGTTGTAGTTATGTCTGTCATTTGTCCTTGTTAGCAAGTTCTATTTGCCCTCTCTTGCCTTTTTTCAACACAGTTTCTTTCTTTGAGTCATATGGTTGCGAGATCCTCTCAAACTCCATCTCTTTATTTATTTGTTTCTTTTCTTTTTCTTTTTTTTTTTCTCATTCTCCTTCTCATAATAGCAATCACTGCTGCCACCATGCATGTAATGCTAGTTGCTCTCATTCTTTTTCATTTGCTAGTGGAAACTTTGTTTCTTCTTGTTGCTCTCTTTTCTTTCTTTTTTTCTCTTTTGCAGAGGATTCGAAAAAACACAGCTCTTCCCTGCAGTTGTAAACATTCCAGGATTGGATGCAGGCAGAAGAAAAAAACTCTCACTGACTGGTTTCCTTTTTTTAGCAAAAACCGTTGCAAACAAACACCTGAACATGTCTTCTTCACAAGAAAACAACTCTGTTGTTGCTTCTTCTCCAAACTCTAAAGCAAAAAAAAAGAAAAGAAAGCAGTCACAAGAACAGAGAGACTTAAAGCTCAAAAACAAAGTCAGGGCCGCATTAGTTGCAGCGTGTGGCTCCGTAAACAGGGTTGTACCTTTCTATGGTACCAAGAAGAGGTACGCTGTTAGCTGTCCGATGCCTTTGTGCAAACATTCGTCCACAAGCATTAAAAGACACTTGACTAAAAAAGATCATTCTTGGACTTTGGATGAAGCTTCCATCTTTTACTCTGCAATGGTCAGGAAGTTTCAGCATGCTCGTCTCGAACGCAAGTCCGGCTGTCCAAAACCTTACCCCTGTTTGCAATGTTGGAAGTATTACGACCGACTGGACATACACTTGAAAGAGACTCATTTCTACGATTCCAAGATGATCAAACAAAAGATTGCAGAGGCAAAGCGATACGACAACGAGAAGCTCTATGTCCCTCAATTTATTCGACCTGCCTTCTTTGGTATTAAGCCAGTAGCTGAACAAGCGTCTGCATCAGGCTCTGCATCCTCTGCTCCTGGGCCTTCCTCCTCTTTTTCTTCTCCGGTTCTTTCCTCTGATCCTCTTTTAAGCTTGCCCTCACCAGTTGCTGGTTCGTCCGAGGCTCCTTCTGCAAACCAATGCACCTCTGTAGAAAACAAAGAGCTGAACACCGAATCCGTCCTTGACTCTGATTTCGATTCCTTAGAGCACTTGGTTTCCAGCTCCTATGTCTTGACCGAAGAAAAGAGACTCTTGTTTCAGCTGGACAAAGATGCTTTTCACTTTTATTACCAGTCAGCAGATGAGCTCTTCAGAGACTTTGAAAAGTGGCTTGTGGTAGCCAACAACAACACTTGGTCACAAGCAAAGATCTACAAAAATGCAGTTGTGGAAATATTGACTTGTTGTGACAGCACGTTGACGCTGCACCCAAACGCCCTCACCAATTCCAATGTTTTGGAGGATAGATACTTCTCCTTGCACTTTAAGAAAATTCAGCTCAATTCCAAGCTGAGTGAACTTGACCAAACAAAAGCCATGTCTTGTCACACGTTGTACAACCGCCTCGTCTCCCTTTGTCTCCTGTTTCGTTTCAGTGAAGCCAGAAACGTCTATTTCGGACTTTCTCATGAGGCCATCCGACGTTTGCGCTGCAAGGTGGATGAGTTGCGAAAAGTGCTGAGGCCCTTTCGTTCTTTGAGGAGGAGCCTTGTGAAAAGAAGAAAAAGCATCAACATCATCAATGTCAGTTTGCTGACCGAATATGGCAAGTCTGCATACGTAAGAGACTTAGTGGAATCGATTAGAAAGGCGTCTCTTCCGCTGACTAGAGACAATGCTGTGTCTCTACGAAACCATCTTCTGCTCTCTGTCACTGTAATTAACAGTTTAAGAAAATCTAACATTGCTCTTTTAAACATTAGAGACTACATGGCTGCTGAGAAGAGTGAGTGTGGATATTGCATTGTGCAAGAGCGCTACAAAACAGCATACAAGTACGGAGCCAAAAACATTCTAGTGCCGAACGACTTGAAAGTGTTGATCGATATTTATTTGCTGAGATACAGAGACCTTCTTGTCAACGACTCTCACTACATGGCTGCAGACACCAAGACTGTTTTGGAGTTGAGCGACTGCTACAGGCCCCTTTTTCCTTCGGTGAGAGCCAACAAAGACGAAGGTGTGACACTAGGTGCAACTAGAGTGCCTGTTTACCAGATGGGTTCCTCTGCTATCACCTCTAGCCTGACGTCCTGCTTCAGAAAAAGCCAAGTAAACATTCCCATGAAGCGTCTTACTCCCACTTGCATTCGCGGTTCGATAGCCACTTACTTTGCCAACAACAGCAAAGAAGATCGCGAGCGGTTTGCTACACTCTACATGAAGCACAGCAGACACACAATGGATAGCTTTTATGTGTCCCAGTGGAACGCTGCAGAGGAGTTGCGCTTTGCCCTGGGCATCGGACAGTCCTTCGGAGTCATAGAGTCTTTGACTGTTGAAAAGTCTGAGAGACCACCAAAGGAGGGAGGAGAAGGATGTGATGGACTGGCTCCGAACTAATGCAGAGGAGTACGGTTTTCATGATGTTGAGGACATTTTTGAGGAAGATTCAGACTCCGGTTCTGACTCTGAAGAATGTGCTGCTACTTTCGGTTGTACCACAGTGGTTCCATTTTCTCCAGCTGTAGAAAACAATGCTCCTTTAGAGGACAGCAACGAACATGTTGTAGATTTCTTGTGTGAACCTAGCTCAACTCCTGTTTCGTCTGTTCCTTCTGAACAAACAATCGCTGGTCCAGTTCTTGAACTATCCTCTGCTCTTGCACAACTAGTTCCTAATGAACAAGCTGTTTGTATGGATGTAGATCAGACTCTAGCTGTTCCTGTTGGCACAGCTTGTTCTCCTCTTGCATTAACATTATTTCCTGATGAACCGGATTTTATTGAACACCATGCACAACTTTCTCCAGTTTACTTTAGTGAGCAAGTGGTTGCCAAACCTGTTTCTGCTGCTCCTGCTCAACAAGTTGCTTTCAGTCCTTCAAAAGAGGTCTTTTCTGTTCTGCTGGAAACAGTGTCTAATGTTGCTTCACAGCAAGATAATCTTATGGCTGTCACACGTGTTTTCCATGCTCCTCCTGAAGCTGCTCTTCTTGAACCTGCTCTTCTTGAACCTGCTCTTCTTGAACCTGCTCATAAGCAAGTGGTTGCCAAACCTGTTCATGTTGCTCCTTCTCTGCAAGTTGTTTTTAATCCTTCAAAAGAGGTCTTTTCTGTTCCTCTGGCTCCTAATCTTGTTGCTCGTCAGCAAACGATGGCCAAACCCAGTTTGTTTCTTTCAGCTGTTCCAGTCCAACAGGCTGGTACTGTTCTTGAAAAACAGCCCTCACCTGGTGCTGTTCAATCTGTTGGTAGTCTATTTAGCCAAAGTCTTGCTTGTACATCCAGAGGTAAATTCTTTTTGATTTTTGATTTTTATGCAAATCTCAACACGCTTTCAAAAAATAAAAATGCCCAAATTAACTCCTTGCCCTATTGTTATTGTTAAAGCTGTAAAAAAAAAAAAAAAAAAGAAAAACAATAAAAAAAACAAAAAAAAAAACAAAAAAAACAACACAGAAGTGTGTATGTATTTGTTGCAGGACTAATTCTGTGATTGCTTAAATGTTTACACAAGTGAATGATACTAAAACTGATTATGTTTTAGAAGTAAAAGATCCAAGAAGAAAAAAAATCAAGTTGGAAATGCCATCTTTTACTCAAGAACACATCGGTAATGTAAAACCTAATTTATACAAACATATATAAACACAAACCTCTTCTTGCACAATTTCAGATGGTTAACTGTTAATAAAAACTAGCCATCATTGCTAAGTGCACTTTTAGAAAGTTGTGTCTACCCGATTTCTAATGATGAAGTTAGAAACATCACCGTTAGAAATCATGCACAGCTTGTTATTATCTCTAACACTTAGAAACTGTTGATGGTTTTTTTATGAATTAGAAAAATGAACATGGTTTTATTTTATTTCAGGATCAACTCAGCCAAGAACAAAGGAAAACAAAGCAGAAGTTAGCCAATGCCAATTAGGTAATCTTTCAAAAACCAGTTATTGCTATCAGTGCAAACAATAAGGTCAACAAAAAAAACAAATAAAAAAACAAAATTAATCTTGTCATGCTTCAGAACCAAATGAATATTCGATTTAATCTCTTTGTGTTATGACTTGAGTTTGTAAAATTTTAGATGAAATAGTTGAAAAGCTGAATGCTTGCCCTGGCCACAACGAATGGTTCAACACCAGAAGTTTTCCTCGATGTGCAGCTTTAGTGTTGGCATACATCTTGCAAGACGTGTTTACAGATGTAAGCTCAAGTTGCTCGTACAAAGATTACCTTGGCATCTTGGCAAATCATAGCAGTGACAAGCTCATTCATGTCTTGCAAAAGTACTCCTACCGAAGCCATATTAAAGACAAAATTAAAAACATGAAGCTAAAAATTCAAAAAGAGGGTAGTTTAGAAAAGTTTGTTCAATATGGCAATATAGTGAGACCATTTATGTAGTTTAGAAAAGTTTGTTCAGTTTGGCAATAAAGATGGGCCTTTTGTGTAGTTTGTTTTCTCTATGCTTTTGCAAATATATTTATCTGTTTCGCTAAATACATAATAAACAAGAAGTTCTGTTAAACTGTTCTCACATTTCTTATTTAAAGATAGTTCAAACTTTTTTTATCTTTAAAAAAAAAAAAAAGTCGTTTTGTTATTCTGTTAACACTTTTAATAGAGTTGCATTTAGAATTACTTCTGATGTTTTTAAGAGTTTGTTAAAAAGCAAATTAATATTTTCTGTGATGTTAAACTGCATAAGTGAAATTTAAAAAAGGAAAACTGCTCCAACCATTTTTCGGAAAAAGAAATCAAAAAGTTCCTTATTTTAAAAGATCTAGACATCCATTTCTTCTTCAGCAAAATAGCGAGGCTTTTTTTATGAACTCTTACTCTCTATTTTTTCATATATTTACACAAAGGATTTTATTAAGTTCAATGTAAACATACATAGAAGTATATTATGTTTTTTTTTTTGTTTGTTTTTTTTTTATGGTGTCTAACTTTTGTTTCACTTCTATTTTATTTTACGTTTATCTTGTATTTTATCATGCCTTATTGGTTTTTGCGTTTTGTGATGTCAAGCTGCGTAAGCTAAACTTAAAAGAGGAAAACTACGCTAACTTTTCTTTGAAAAAATATTCAAAAAGTACCTTAAAAGAGAAAGCACACGAATTTAAAAAGTTGTATCTTGCCATCCAATTCTTCTTCTGCAAAGTAGTGAGGCTTTTGCTCTCTAATTTATCTCTATTTACGCAAAGGGTTTTATTTCAATGTAAACACGTATAAAAGAATACTTTGTTAAAAATAATGTTAAAGGAGTTGCGTAAAAAAAACGTCTGAATAAACTTTCTTTACAAAAAAAAACAACTAAGAAACAAGCGCGCCTAAGAAAAACCAGATCGCGATTCACTAAGTCAATAGACGAAAGAAACAAACTTTAAAAAGTCTTTCTAGACAACAAATTCTATTTTTGGCAATGCAGTTTTTGTATTTATGCAACCTATCTTTTGTTTCACTTCTACTTTATTTTACGTTTACCTTGTATTTTGTCTTGCCTTTTTGCGTTTTGTGATGTCAAGCTACATAATCTAAACTTAAAAGAGGAAAACTAGGCTAGTAGAATATTATGTTGTTGGTTTTATATGCAGCCTAACTTTAGTTTCATCTATATTTTGTTTTGCGTTTATCTTATATTTTATCTTGTCTTTTTGAGTTTTGTGTTTTGTGATGTCAAGCTACATAAGCTAAACTTTAAAGACCTTTTTTTTGAAAAACTATTCAAAAACTACCTTTAACAAAGTAGCGAGGCTTTTTATGCACTTTTACTCTCTAACATACCTATATTTGCGCAGAGGATTTTATTTAACTCAATGTAAACATACATAGAAAAATATTGTTACCCGTTTATTTTATGCAGCCTAACTTTAGCTTCATCTGTATTTTATTTTACGTTTATCTTATATTTTATTTTGTCTTTTTGAGTTTTGTGCTTTGTGATGTCAAGCTACATAAGCTAATGTTAAAAGAGGAAAACTACGCTAACCTTTTTTTGAAAAACTATTCAAAAACAACCTTTAACAAAGTAGCGAGGCTTTTTATGCACTTTTACTCTCTAACATACCTATATTTGCGCAGAGGATTTTATATAACTCAATGTAAACATACATAGAAAAATATTGTTACCCGTTTATTTCATGCAGCCTAACTTTAGCTTCATCTACATTTTATTTTACGTTTATCTTATATTTTATTTTGTCTTTTTGAGTTTTGTGTTTTGTGATGTCAAGCTACATAAGCTAATGTTAAAAGAGGAAAGCTACGCTAACCTTTCTTTGAAAAACTGTTCAAAAACTACCTTAGACATAATCTAGATTTAAAAGAGGAAGACTACGCTATTTTTGCTTTGAAAAAACTTTCGAAAACCACCTTAATCGATAGAGATAGCACACGATTTTAAAATGTTGTATCTAGTGATCCACTTCTTTTACACCAAAGTAGCGAGGCTTTCTATGCACTTTTACTCTCTAACATAGCTATTTTTGCGCAAACGATTTTATTTATTTCAATTTAAACATGCCTAGTAGATTATTATGTTGTTGGTTTTTTATGCAGCCTAACTTTAGTTTCATCTATATTTTATTTTGCGTTTATCTTATATTTTATCTTGTCTTTTTGAGTTTTATATTTTGTGATGTCAAGCTACATAAGCTAAACTTTAAAGAGGAAATTTACGCTAACCTGTCTTTGAAAAACTATTCAAAAACTACCTTTAACAAAGTAGCGAGGCTTTTTATGCCTTTTTACTCTCTAGCATACCTATATTTGCGCAGAGGGTTTTATTTAATTCAACTTAAACATACCTGTTAGATTATTATGTTGTTGGTTTTTTATGCAGTCTAACTTAAGCTACATCTATTTTTCATTTTACGTTTGTCTTATATTTTATTTTATCTTTTTGTGTTCTGTGATGTCAAGCTACATAAGCTAATGTTAAAAGAGGAAAGCTACGCTAACCTTTCTTTGAAAAACTATTCGAAATCTATTTTTGAGATAATCTAGATTTAAAAGAGGAACACTACGCTAATTTTGCTTTGAAAAAACTCTCGAAAACTACCTTATTCGATAGAGATAGCACACAAGTTTAAAAAAGTGTATCTAGTCATCCACTTCTTCTACAGCAAAGTAGCGAGGCTTTCTATGCACTTTTACTCTCTAACATTATGCATTTTACTCTCTATTTTTGCGCAAAGGGTTTTATTTAATTCAATTTAAACATGCCTAGTAGATATTTTATGTTGTTGGTTTTTTATGCAGCCTAACTTTAGCTACATCTATTTGTCTTATATTTTATTTTATGTTTTTGTGTTCTGTGATGTCAAGCTACATAAGCTAATGTTAAAAGAGGAAAGCTACGCTAACTTTTCTTTGAAAAACTATTCAAAATCTACCTTTGAGATAATCTAGATTTAAAAGAGGAACACTACGCTAATTTTGCTTTGAAAAAACATTCGAAAACTACCTTATATTTTATCTTGCCTTTGTTAGTTTTGTGTTTTATTATGTCAAGCTTCATAATCTAATCTTAAAAGAGGAAAACTGCGCTAACTTTCCATTGAAAAAGTACTCAAAAAGGACCTAAATCGATATAGATAGCTCACGATTTTAAAAAGTTGCATATAGTCATCTTCTTCAGCAAAGTATCGAGGCTTTTTATGGATTTTTACTGTCTAACTTTCCCATATTTGCGCAAAGGAATTTATTTAGTTCAACTTAAACATGCCTAGTAGATAATTATGTTGTTTGTTTATTATGCAGTGTAAACTTTGTTTCATCTATATTTTACGTTTATCTTATATTTTATTTTGTCTTTTTGAGCTTTGTGTTTTGTGATGTCAAGCTACATAATCTAAACATAAAAGAGGAAAACTACGCTAACCTTTCTTTGAAAAACTATTCAAAATCTACCTTTAACAAAGTTGCGAGGCTTTTAATGCTTTTTTACTAACATACCTATATTTGCGCAAAGGATTTTATATAATTCAATTTAAACATGCCTAGTAGATTATTATGTTGTTAGTTTTTTATGCAGCTTATCTTTAGTTTCATTTATATTATGTTTTAGGTTTATCTTATATTTTATCTTATCTTTTTGAGTTTTGTGTTTTGTGATGCCAAGAATTTTAAGCTAAACTTAAAAGAGGAATGCTACGCTAACCTTTCTTTGAAAATCTATTCATAAACTACCCTAGACAAAAGCTAGATTTAAAAGAGGAAAACTACGCTATTTTTGCTTTGAAAAAACTTTCGAAAACCACCTTAATCGATAGAGATAGCACACAATTTTAAAAAGTTGCATATAGTCATCCACTTCTTCTGCAGCAAAGTAGCGATGCTTTTTATGCACTTTTTCTCACTAGTTTGCTTATATTTACGCAAAGGAATTCATTTAATTCAATCCAAGCATATATAGAAGATTATTATGCTATGATTTTTTTTTTCTTTTATGCAGCCTAACAATTATTTCACCTATATTTTATTTTACGATTAACTTTTATCTTACTTTTCTTTTTTGAGTTTTGTGTTTTGTGATATCAAGCTACATAAACTAAACTTTAAAGAGGAAAACTACGCTAACCTTTCTTTGAAAAACTATTCAAAAACTACCTTTAACAAAGTAGCGAGGCTTTTTCTCTCTAACATACCTATATTTGCGCATAGGATTTTATTTAATTTAATGTAAACATACCTAGTAGATTATTATGTTGTTGGTTTTTTATGCAGTCTAACTTTAGCTTCATCTGTATTTTATTTCACGTTTATCTTATATTTTATTTTGTCTTTTTGAGCTTTGTGTTTTGTGATGTCAAGCTACATAAGCTAAACTTAAAAGAGGAAAGCTACGCTAACCTTTCTTTGAAAAACTATTCAAAATCTACCTTTGAGATAATCTAAATTTAAAAGAGGAACACTGCGCTATTTTTGCTTTGAAAAAACTTTCGAAAACTACCTTATTCGATAGAGACAGCACACAAATTTAAAAGTTTGTATCTAGTCATCCACTTCTTCTACAGCAATGTAGCGAGGCTTTTTATGCACTTTTACTCTCTAACATACCTATATTTGCGCAAAGGATTTTATTTAACTCAATGTAAATATACATAGAAGAGTATTGTTACCCGTTTATTTTATGCAGCCTAACTTTAATTTCATCTATATTTTATATTGCGTTTACCTTATATTTTGTCTTGCCTTTGTTAGTTTTGTGTTTTGTTATGTCAAGCTTCATGATCCAATCTTAAAAGAGGAAAACTGCGCTAACTTCTCATTGAAAAAGTACTCAAAAAGGACCTAAATCGATATAGATAGCTCACGATTTTAAAAAGTTGCATATAGTCATCTTCTTCTTCAGCAAAGTATCGAGGCTTTTTATGGACTTTTAATCTCTTATTTACCCAAATTTGCGCAAAGGACTTTACTTAATTCAACTTAAACATGTCTAGTAGATTATTAAGTTGTTTGTTTTTTATGCAGCCTAACTTTAGTTTCATTTATATTTTATTTTACGTTTATCTGATATTTTATCTTGTCTTTTTGTGTGTTGTTTTGTCAAGCTACATAAGCTAAACTTAAAAGTGGAAAACTACGCTAACCTTTCTTTGAAAATCTATTCAAAAACTGCCTTAGACATAAGGTAGATTTAAAAGAGGAAGACTGCGCTATTTTTGCTTTAAAAAAACTTTCGAAAAATACCTTAATCCATCGAGGTAGTACACGAATTTACAAAGTTGTATCTAGTCATCCACTTCTTCTATAGCAAAGTAGCGAGGCTTTTTATGCACTTTTGAGTTCTAATTTATCTCTGTTTACGCAAATGGTTTTTGTTTATTTCTGTGTAATGATATACAAAAGAGTATTTTGTTAAAGATTATGCTGCAGGAGCTGCGTAAAAAACTCTGGTGACCTTTCCTTAAGAAAAAAGCAACTGAGAGGCATGTGCGCTTTAGAAAATTCAAATCGCGATTCACCAAATTAAAAGACGAAAAGAACGAACTTTAAAAGCTCTTACTAGACGTTTGTGTTTATGATAGGCAATGCAGTTTTAGATTTTATGCAGCCTAACATTTGTTTCATCTATATCTTATTTTACGTTTATCTTATACTTTATCTTGCCTTTTTGAGTTTAGTATTTTGTGATGTCATGCTAAATAAGCTAAACTTTGCTAATTTTATTTGAAAAAATATTCAAAAACTACCTGAATTATAAAGCTAGATCTAAAGGAGGAAAACTACGCTAACTTTTCTTTAAAAAAATATTTAAAAACTAACCTTAAACATAAGCTATATCCAAAAGAGGAAAACTATGCTAACTTTTCTTTGAAAAAATACTCAAAAACTACCTTAAACATAAGCTAGATCCTAAAAGAGGAAAACTACGCTAACTTTTCTTTGAAAAAATACTCAAAAACTACCTTAAACATAAGCTAGATCTAAAAGAGGAAACCTACGCTAACTTTTCTTTGAAAAATATTCGAAAACTACCTTTAAACATGATTTAGATTTAATAGATGAAAACTACGCTAACATTTCTTTGAAAAACATTCAAAACTACCTTTAAACATGATTTAAATTTAAAAAAGGAAAACTACGCTAACATTTCTTTGAAAAAATATTCAAAAAGTACCTTAATCGAAAGAGATAGCACGCGAAATTAAAAAGTTGCATCTAGTCATCCGTTTCTTCTTCATCAAAGTAGCGAGGCGTTTATGCACTTTTTATTCTCTAATTTATCTCTATTTACGCAAATGGCTTTTGTTTATTTCAATGTAAAACTTTTCAAAAGAGTATTTTGTTAAAGATTATGCTGCAGGAGCTGTGTAAGATAACTCTGGTGACCTTTCTTTAAGAAAAAGCAACCTAAAGTAGATGTGCGCCTAAGAGAATCCAAATTGCGATTCACTAAATTAAAAGACATATACAACAAACTTTAAAAGTGAAACTATTTTTACAAGCGTATTTGGTAAAGATGAAATGTTCTTATGACATT
>NW_028324301.1:25431837-25473700 GCF_058129835.1 Hydra viridissima
AAATAAGGAACTTTTTGATTTCTTTTTCCGAAAAATGGTTGGAGCAGTTTTCTTCTTGGATCTTTTACTTCTAAAACATAATCAGTTTTAGTATCATTCACTTGTGTAAACATTTAAGCAATCACAGAATTAGTCCTGCAACAAATACATACACACTTCTGTGTTGTTTTTTTTGTTTTTTTTTTTGTTTTTTTTATTGTTTTTCTTTTTTTTTTTTTTTTTTTTACAGCTTTAACAATAACAATAGGGCAAGGAGTTAATTTGGGCATTTTTATTTTTTGAAAGCGTGTTGAGATTTGCATAAAAATCAAAAATCAAAAAGAATTTACCTCTGGATGTACAAGACTTTGGCTAAATAGACTACCAACAGATTGAACAGCACCAGGTGAGGGCTGTTTTTCAAGAACAGTACCAGCCTGTTGGACTGGAACAGCTGAAAGAAACAAACTGGGTTTGGCCATCGTTTGCTGACGAGCAACAAGATTAGGAGCCAGAGGAACAGAAAAGACCTCTTTGAAGGATTAAAAACAACTTGCAGAGAAGGAGCAACATGAACAGGTTTGGCAACCACTTGCTTATGAGCAGGTTCAAGAAGAGCAGGTTCAAGAAGAGCAGGTTCAAGAAGAGCAGCTTCAGGAGGAGCATGGAAAACACGTGTGACAGCCATAAGATTATCTTGCTGTGAAGCAACATTAGACACTGTTTCCAGCAGAACAGAAAAGACCTCTTGAAGGACTGAAAGCAACTTGTTGAGCAGGAGCAGCAGAAACAGGTTTGGCAACCACTTGCTCACTAAAGTAAACTGGAGAAAGTTGTGCATGGTGTTCAATAAAATCCGGTTCATCAGGAAATAATGTTAATGCAAGAGGAGAACAAGCTGTGCCAACAGGAACAGCTAGAGTCTGATCTACATCCATACAAACAGCTTGTTCATTAGGAACTAGTTGTGCAAGAGCAGAGGATAGTTCAAGAACTGGACCAGCGATTGTTTGTTCAGAAGGAACAGACGAAACAGGAGTTGAGCTAGGTTCACACAAGAAATCTACAACATGTTCGTTGCTGTCCTCTAAAGGAGCATTGTTTTCTACAGCTGGAGAAAATGGAACCACTGTGGTACAACCGAAAGTAGCAGCACATTCTTCAGAGTCAGAACCGGAGTCTGAATCTTCCTCAAAAATGTCCTCAACATCATGAAAACCGTACTCCTCTGCATTAGTTCGGAGCCAGTCCATCACATCCTTCTCCTCCTTTGGTGGTCTCTCAGACTTTTCAACAGTCAAAGACTCTATGACTCCGAAGGACTGTCCGATGCCCAGGGCAAAGCGCAACTCCTCTGCAGCGTTCCACTGGGACACATAAAAGCTATCCATTGTGTGTCTGCTGTGCTTCATGTAGAGTGTAGCAAACCGCTCGCGATCTTCTTTGCTGTTGTTGGCAAAGTAAGTGGCTATAAGAACCGCGAATGCAAGTGGGAGTAAGACGCTTCATGGGAATGTTTACTTGGCTTTTTCTGAAGCAGGACGTCAGGCTAGAGGTGATAGCAGAGGAACCCATCTGGTAAACAGGCACTCTAGTTGCACCTAGTGTCACACCTTCGTCTTTGTTGGCTCTCACCGAAAAAGAAAAAGGGGCCTGTAGCAGTCGCTCAACTCCAAAACAGTCTTGGTGTCTGCAGCCATGTAGTAGAAGTCGTTGACAAGAAGGTCTCTGTATCTCAGCAAATAAATATCGATCAACACTTTCAAGTCGTTCGGCACTAGAATGTTTTTGGCTCCGTACTTGTATGCTGTTTTGTAGCGCTCTTGCACAATGCAATATCCACACTCACTCTTCTCAGCAGCCATGTAGTCTCTAATGTTTAAAAGAGCAATGTTAGATTTTCTTAAACTGTTAATTACAGTGACAGAGAGCAGAAGATGGTTTCGTAGAGACACAGCATTGTCTCTAGTCAGCGGAAGAGACGCCTTTCTAATCGATTCCACTAAGTCTCTTACGTATGCAGACTTGCCATATTCGGTCAGCAAACTGACATTGATGATGTTGATGCTTTTTCTTCTTTCACAAGGCTCCTCCTCAAAGAACGAAAGGGCCTCAGCACTTTTCGCAACTCATCCACCTTGCAGCGCAAACGTCGGATGGCCTCATGAGAAAGTCCGAAATAGACGTTTCTGGCTTCACTGAAACAAAACAGGAGACAAAGGGAGACGAGGCGGTTGTACAACGTGTGACAAGACATGGCTTTTGTTTGGTCAAGTTCACTCAGGCTTGGAATTGAGCTGAATTTTCTTAAAGTGCAAGGAGAAGTATCTATCCTCCAAAACATTGGAATTGGTAGAGCGTTGGGTGCAGCGTCAACGTGCTGTCACAACAAGTAGATATTCCACAACTGCATTTTTGTAGATCTTTGCTTGTGACCAAGTGTTGTTGTTGGCTACCACAAGCCACTTTTCAAAGTCTCTGAAGAGCTCATCTGCTGACTGGTAATAAAAGTGAAAAGCATCTTTGTCCAGCTGAAACAAGAGTCTACTTTCTTCGGTCAAGACATAGGAGCTGGAAACCAAGTGCTCTAAGGAATCGAAATCAGAGTCAAGGACGGATTCGGTGTTCAGCTCTTTGTTTTCTACAGAGGTGCATTGGTTTGCAGAAGGAGCCTCGGACGAACCAGCAACTGGTCCACACTTAAAAAGAGGATCAGAGGAAAGAACCGGAGAAGAAAAGAAGGAGGAAGGCCCAGAAGAAGGAGCAGAGGATGCAGAGCCTGATGCAGACGCTTGTTCAGCTACTGGCTTAATACCAAAGAAGGCAGGTCGAATAAATTGAGGGACATAAGCTCTCGTTGTCGTATCGCTTTGCCTCTGCAATCTTTTGTTTGATCATCTTGGAATCGTAGAAATGAGTCTCTTTCAAGTGTATGTCCAGTCGGTCGTAATACTTCCAACATTGCAAACAGGGGTAAGGTTTTGGACAGCCGGACTTGCGTTCGAGACGAGCATGCTGAAACTTCCTGACCATTGCAGAGTAAAAGATGGAAGCTTCATCCAAAGTCCAAGAATGATCTTTTTTAGTCAAGTGTCTTTTAATGCTTGTGGACGAATGTTTGCACAAAGGCATCGGACAGCTAACAGCGTACCTCTCTTGGTACCATAGAAAGGTACAACCCTGTTTACGGAGCCACACGCTGCAACTAATGCGGCCCTGACTTTGTTTTTGAGCTTTAAGTCTCTCTGTTCTTGTGACTGCTTTCTTTTCTTTTTTTTGCTTTAGAGTTTGGAGAAGAAGCAACAACAGAGTTGTTTTCTTGTGAAGAAGACATGTTCAGGTGTTTGTTTGCAACGGTTTTTGCTAAAAAAAGGAAACCAGTCAGTGAGAGTTTTTTTCTTCTGCCTGCATCCAATCCTGGAATGTTTACAACTGCAGGGAAGAGCTGTGTTTTTCGAATCCTCTGCAAAAGAGAAAAAAAGAAGAAAGAGAGCAACAAGAAGAAACGAAGTTTCCACTAGCAAATGAAAAAGAATGAGAGCAACTAGCATTACATGCATGGTGGCAGCAGTGATTGCTATTATGAGAAGGAGAATCAAGAAAAAAAAAGAAAAAGAAAAGAAACAAATAAATAAAGAGATGGAGTTTGAGAGATTAGAAATTATATGACTCAAAGAAAGAAACTGTGTTGAAAAAAGGCAAGAGAGGGCAAATAGAACTTGCTAACAAGGACAAATGACAGACATAACTACAACAGTAACAACTCTCATTGCAAGCATAATAACAACAGCATCAGCATCACTGACTCAGAGAGTGTTGACATAACAAAAAAGAAAACAAAAGTACAAGCCAAGTGGGGGAACATTAACAAACACTCATTGCAACTATAACAACAACAACAACAGCAACAGCATCACTGACTCAGAGGGTATTGATAAAAAAAAACAAGCAAAACAAAAACAAACAAAAAAACAAATAAAAAAACAAAACAAGCAAATTGGGTGAACAGTAACAACTCTCATTGCAAGCATAATAACAACAACAGCATCAGCATCAGCATCACTGACTCAGAGAGTGTTGACAAAATAAAATAGACAATAAGCAAGCAAAGTGGGTGAACAGTAACAACTCTCACTGCAAGCATAATAACAACAACAGCATCAGCATCAGCATCACTGACTCAGAGAGTGTTGATAAAATAAAACAGATTATAAACAAACAAAGTGGGTGAACAGTAACAGCTCTCATTGAAAGCATAATAACAACAACAGCATCAGCAACAGCATCACTAACTCAGAGGATATATAAAAAAACAAACAAACAAACAAACAAAACAAAAACAAAAAAAAAACAAGCAAAGTGGCTGAACAGTAACAGCTATCATTGCAAGTAAAATAACAACAACAGCATCAGCAACATCATCACTGACTCAGAGAGTGGTGATAAAATAAAACAGATTAAAAAACAAGCAAAGTGGCTAAACAGTAACAACTATAAATACAAGTAAAATGACAAAAGCAGCAACAGCATCACTAACTCGCAGGGTGTTGATAAAAAAAAAAAAGCAACAAACAAACAAAGCAAGCAAAGTGGGTGAACATTAACACTCATTGCAACTATAATAACACCAACAGCAACAGCATCAGTGACTCAAAGGGTGTTGATAAACAAAAACAAAGGCACAAACAAAACAAGCAGAGTGGGGGAACATTAACAACACTTATTGCAAGCATAATAACAACAACAGCATCAGCATCTCTGACTCAGAGAGTGTTGATAAAATAAAATAGATTATAAACATGCCAAGTTTGTGAACATTAACAAACACTCATTGCAACTATAACAACGACTACAGCAACAGCATCACTTACTCAGAGAGTGTTGAGAGAAAAAAAACAACAAAAAAAACAAAAACAAAACAAAACAGAAAACAGAAGTACAAGCCAAGTGGGGGAACATTAACAAACACTCATTGCAACTAAAACAACAACAACAGCAACAGCATCACTTGCTCAGAGGATATTGATAAAAAAAACAAACAAACAAACAAACAAAACAAGCAAAGTGGCTGAACAGTAACAGCTATCATTGCAAGTAAAATAACAACAACAGCATCAGCAACATCATCACTGACTCAGAGAGTGGTGATAAAATAAAACAGATTAAAAAACAAGCAAAGTGGCTGAACAGTAACAACTATAAATACAAGTAAAATGACAAAAGCAGCAACAGCATCACTAACTCGCAGGGTGTTATAAAAAGCAACAAACAAACAAAGCAAGCAAAGTGGGTGAACATTAACACTCATTGCAACTATAATAACACCAACAGCAACAGCATCAGTGACTCAAAGGGTGTTGATAAACAAAAACAAAGGCACAAACAAAACAAGCAGAGTGGGTGAACATTAACAACACTTATTGCAAGCATAATAACAACAACAGCATCAGCATCACTGACTCAGAGAGTGTTGATAAAATAAAATAGATTATAAACATGCCAAGTTTGTGAACATTAACAAACACTCATTGCAACTATAACAACAACAACAGCAACAGCATCACTTGCTCAGAGGATATTGATAAAAAAAACAAACAAACAAACAAACAAAACAAGCAAAGTGGCTGAACAGTAACAGCTATCATTGCAAGTAAAATAACAACAACAGCATCAGCAACATCATCACTGACTCAGAGTGTGGTGATAAAATAAAACAGATTAAAAAACAAGCAAAGTGGCTGAACAGTAACAACTATAAATACAAGTAAAATGACAAAAGCAGCAACAGCATCACTAACTCGCAGGGTGTTAAATAGAAAGAGAACAAACAAATAAAGCAAGCAAAGTGGGTGAACATTAACACTCATTGCAACTATAATAACACCAACAGCAACAGCATCAGTGACTCAAAGGGTGTTGATAAAGAAAAACAAAAGCACAAACAAAACAAGCAAAGTGGGTGAACATTAACAACACTTATTGCAAGCACAATAACAACAACAGCATCAGCATCACTGACTCAGAGAGTGTTGATAAAACAAAATAGATTATAAACAAGCCAAGTTGGTGAACATTAACAAACACTCATTGCAACTGTAATAAGAACAACAGCAACAGCATCACTGACACAAAGGGTGTTGATAAACAAAAACAAAAACACAAGCAAAGTGGGTGAACATTAACAACACTCATTGCAACTATAACAACAACAACAGCAACAGCATCACTGGCTCAAAGGGTGTTGATAAAATAAAGAAACAAAAACAAAACAAGCAAAGTGGGTGAACAGTAACAACTCCCATTGCAAGCATAATAACGACAACAGCAACAGCAACACCATCACTGACTCAGAGAGTGTTGATAAAATAAAATAGATTATAAACAAGCCAAGTGGGGGAACATTAACAAACACTCATTGCAACTGTAACAACAACAACAGCAACAGCATCACTTACTCAGAGAGTGTTTATAAATAAAACAAAAAACAAAAACAAGAAACAAAAATACAAGCCAAGTGGGTGATTACTAACAGCGCTAACAGCAGCAACAACAGTGTCTTTAGAAACAACAAACAAGTACAACAGCAACAACTGCTTTTACAGAGTATAACAATAACAACAACATGGCACTAACAACAACAAAAGGGTTGGAATAAAAACCTGTAGGCAAAAGGAGAGCTGCATTAGACAAGATCAAATTCAAGAAAAGAGGCTCTTCTTTAGGACAGAGGAGAAACTGCTTTTGAGGGACAGAGGGACTTTTGTTGTTGTTGTTGTTGTGCAGAAACCAACAAACTTTTATTGAACCGAATATAACCGAATATAACCGAAAGTCTTGTTTGCTTCTGTTTTGTGCCATCAAGAAGGGAAAACAAAACATCACAAAACAAACGAAGCAAACGAAACAAACAAACAAACGAACGAAACAAACAAAAAAACGATTAAATAAATAAACAAACAAACGAAACAAACAAACAAACAAAAACAAATAGGAAAAACAGAAAACGCAGTACCGAAACCTCGCCATTTTTATCCTTCCTCGAGCTTTCTTTGGGCGCCAAAGACCGAGAAAGTTGAGCAAACGTAACATTGGGGGGGGGGGGGGGGTACTTTAAGGCCAAGCAACCAACCAATGGCAAGCTTAGGGAGAGACCCACGTGAATGTTACATTTTCTTTCTATGTACGCTGAATCCGCTCAAAGTCTGGAATTTCCAGCATTACACGTGTCATCACTCCAGCCACCAGATTGGCCCACACTTTGCACACTTTCAAGACTAGAACTTTTCACTAATCACAAATTGAGCCAAAAAAAAACTAAGTCTCGCATGGCGACAACTTTTCCAAAAGCAAACAAAGGCAAACAAAGGCAAACGAAGGCAAACGAAGAAAAAACAAAAACAAGTAAACAAAAACAAAACCGAAAAGGGAGAGAGAGAGCAAGTCGACTGTTACTCAACTGCCTTAAACGAGAAGTCTAAAACGTTTAAAAGTTGAAAACTAAGTTTTTTAAATGAACTGCACCGAAAAACTTTACGACAGTTTAGCTGGTTAAAAACGCAGAGGAAAATATTTTATAAAATTTAAGCGTTCTAAAGATGTCCATTTTTGTTTTTGTTTTTTTTTTATTTTTGGTTTGTTTCTGGTTTGCTTCTTTTTTTAAATTCTAGCGATCGAGCATATTTGAACGGTTTCATCAACCTGTTGGCGCACGTGCTCGAGAGCTAGAACTTTGATTGCTTTTGTTGTTGAGAATTGGAGGTCCGAGCAGGTTTTTTTATCGATTTTCATCGCTTGTGGCGAGGCAAAAATCAAAACGCTTTTTGGACAAAGAAAGGAGATTAAAAGGAAAAAAGAGAAGAAAAAAAAAACAAAAAAAATAGGTTATGTGTCATAAACATTTATTTTCTCACGCGATGACGTCTAGTTTTGTTAGAGTAATTAAAATATGGTATCAAGTTTGTAATTTCTATCTTATTTTTAGTTACGGATAATTGCCAATTATGTCACGTTTAGTATACACAACGCTGTTTTCTTAATAGCAATATGATACAAACAAGTTATAAAAAAAAAAGCGTTCGCTCGATCTTCCTTAGTCAGTTGAACAAAAAGAAATTTTCACAACATATGATTGATTTGGTTGTCCTAGCAAGCTGTTTTAGCAAACGACTAGAGGTTGCAACTGTTGTTCATTGAAAACGAAAAATCTAGCGTCAGCAAGAAATTTTTGAATACATAATGTACACAAAAGTGGCACTAACAAATGAAAATGTAAAAAAAAATGTTTACCTTGATGCCAGACTCGCAGAGATGTTGTCGCTCGTTGCTATCGACTGCGAACAGCTTTGTTGTTTTTCGAAGTGCCTCTTCACTCTACTTATAGCCGAAGTTTTGGCTTCGAAAAAAAATACGAACGTCGTTAAGCTCAACGAGCTGCTTTAATTGTTGTTCGTGCGAAAACGAAATGCTTAAACGGATAAAAGTGTTGGCGTAATTACACTTTTCGACCGCGATGCAGTTTGTCAACAACTCTAGCGTACTTTTTTGGCTCGTGGAGCAAAAAAGCCTCATGATAATAGCAAAGGCTTAAAATGTCTTAACATGTCAGCAAAGGCTTAATATGCTTAATAAACTGTGGGTTAAGTTTTTGCGGTGCAGCTCATTAACAACTTAATTTGCAACTTGCTGGCACAAGCAAACGTTTATGACTTCTCGTTTAAGACAGTTGAGCGAAATCAGTCGACTCACTCATTCTCCCTTTTCTGTTTTGTTTTTGTTTTGTTTTTTTGTTTTTGTTTTTGTTTGTTTTTTTTTTCTTTGTTTGTCTTTTGTTTAAAATGTAAAAAACTCGAAAGGAAAGTTGTTGCTTTGTTTGCTTATTGAAAGTTTTCGCCAGTTGCAAGACTTAGTTTTGTTTTTGTTTACTTATTAAAATATCGAGGAAAATATTTGAGGACATCGCATTCTAAAGGTGCCTTTTTAATAAAACATCTAACGATTTAGCTTTTAACGTTATGCTCAAAAGAATGCCCGTTTCGGTTTCTTTTTTCTTTTTTTTTTTTTTTTTTTCCTTTGTTTCAATTGGGCAGAGTGCTCATTTGAGCAGCCCGCCCATGATCCAAAATTAGGACTTTTCTACGAGATACTTTTCATGGACTGTTGTAATTTCAGCAGACCAACACAGTGACTAGTTGGTAGTGTGTGTTAGTTCCGCTTTCATTCACGGTTGAGCGGACCTGTTCGATTACTCGAACATTGGTCACGTCTGGAACGTGAGAATGCTAGAGTGCGTTTTACTAACAATTTTATCGCTTGTGGCCAGGAAAGCAAAACTTTCCGTTTTTGTCTTTTGCATTCTAAAGGTGCCTTCTTAATAAAACCTCTAACGATTTAGCTTTTAACGTTATGCTTAAAAGAATGCCCGTTTCGATTTCATTTTTTTTTTCTGTTTGTTTTTGTTTTTGTTTTTTTTTTTCAATTCGGCATTTTAAGGGTGCCTTTATAACAAGATCTAACGATATAGCGTTTAATGTTGTGCTCAAAAAAAAAAAAAAGTGCCTTTTATATCTCTCAATGGTCTCCAACGATAAAACTGCCGACCAATCGCAACGATTAAACAGCCGACCAATGGCAGCTCAATAGTCTCCAAACATGAAACTGCCGACCAATGGCAGCTCAGTGGTTTGAGAAGTGAGATCATTCGATTTCGTTTTATTATCTCCAGTTTGAACTAGTGCTTGGCTTTTATAAAAATTGTCAAATTTTGCCAAGCAAATCTTATACGAAACGCTACTTTGATGTCAAACCTTCGTTACTCCCTATTCCCTTCTAGCGGAGGGCCGGCTAAAAGCTAGAAAAAAAGAGAGAAGGAAACTTTTTTCTTTTTTTCTTTATCTTTTTTTTTTTTTTTTTTAAGAGGGGTAGGGGTGGGGGGGGGGGGGGGGGAAGGAGTAAGAGAATTACGGGGTTAGGATTGGAGGGGGATGAGGTTACGGTTTGGAAGCCTGGGGACAATGAAAAATTGCGTTCGTATAGTGTCCACGAGGGGCGTCCTTCGGTTGTAACGTGCCGCTAGGTGCACGCGTCTAGTAGTTTCGTTGCATCGACCTAGAGGAGTTCTCCGAAAGGTCTTGCGCTTTGGGCTCGGGCAAACGGCCTGCATCCATTGTAAACACGGTCTCTGCCGTTAGAAAATCGTTAACCAGGCTTTTGTGAGCTTTAACAACCATCCCTTTGAGTTTAAAACGAACGTTTCCCCAAAAGCCATTCGAGATGGAGGTACTCACGGAGGTTTGTTACGGTAACAACCCTGTGGTTTGCCATCTTCTTTCTTTCCGCAGCGTCGCAAACGGATCGGCCGGTCTCTTAGGTGACGAAAAAACGTCTGATCTCTCGACTGGAATGCTTAACGTACTAAGATTAGAAGAGTTAGTACTAAGAGTCGCATCTGGCCGCCGTAATTTTCTTCGATGATGTACTTGAAAATTTCGTGACGTCGTTTTCAAAGCTCTAGGGTCGATTTTAACCTTCGACCTTAAAGTCGATTTTAGCCTTCGGTGTGGCTCTGTACAACTTTTGCGGTGAAAAAGCTTGCGCGGAGTCTACAGTTGTATTTAGCCGACAGACGCTGGCAACGCAGAAACAGAATGACTCTTGGGCGGCGCAAACCGAGCGTTCAGCAAATTTCTAGCATTTTACGTCAAAGCGGACAATCTGCACGACAAATAAAGCTAACTTTCTCGTTGCAACAGTTAGTCACTGGACGTTGGACGAGTGTGTACAGCTGTTTTGCGTCGAAAGCCGACCGGTGGTCGGATGCGACTCTTCTTTTCATTCGAAAATCAGAACCTGGCCATCAGTCGTGTATCACCATCGAATGCTTAATGTAGTGATTTCTCGAAACGACAAAAGCTTGTAAAACAAACAGCTTCGCTGTACTGTTGCCTAGTATGTTAACGGATGGCCAGGAACAACCTTGGTCTGTAAAGAATGAGTTCGTTTTTCCATTCGAGGCACTAATTACTGCAGTTTTAAAAGTCACCTAAAGTATAAGCTCATCTCTCCATTCAAGAAAAACAAGCATCAGAGTTTCGGAAAGTTTGCATGCACGACACCACCATCGATGATACTTAAACAAACAGAAAATGAATTGCAAAACAGAACCACTGAATTGCAAAACATAACAACGGACAGCTTGTAAAAAGCATGGTGATGAGCTTCTTCAATCCAATCAAGGAACCAAGCATCACAGTTTCGGCAATGGTGCATGTGCAAATCAGCAAACTGTGATACTTAATCAAACAACTTCACTGTTTTGCTTAGTTTAAGAACGGATGGCTAAGAACAACCTCGTTAGTGAGTATGAAGTCATCTCTTCATTCAAGGAATTAATAATCAGAGTTTTAGAAGTCTCTTACGTGCGATACTACTATCAACGGTACTTAATCAAACAGCCTCTCAGAATGGCCTAGTTTGAGAACGGAAGGCTAGGAACAACCTTAGTAGTGGGTCATCAGTTCAACTTTTCATTCAAGGAATTAAGCATCTAAAATCTGAAAAATAAAAAGAAGAGCTCTTTGTTAGAAGTTCTTATTTTTATTTTTCCTCAACTTCTATTTCTTTTCTTTTTTTCTTTTTTTTTTTTAATGATAGTTTTTCTTTTTTTTTTATCTATTTTGTTCGTTTAAATTAATACAACAGGCGTTTTAGGTCGTTTCTGTAACATTATTTAACACTTTAAATTGTAATAAATATTTGAACTGAAGAAAATCCTTTTCGTAACGTTAAAATGTCATAAGAACATTTCATCTTTACCAAATACGCTTGTAAAAATAGTTTCACTTTTAAAGTTTGTTGTATATGTCTTTTAATTTAGTGAATCGCAATTTGGATTCTCTTAGGCGCACATCTACTTTAGTTGCTTTTTCTTAAAGAAAGGTCACCAGAGTTATCTTACACAGCTCCTGCAGCATAATCTTTAACAAAATACTCTTTTGAAAAGTTTTACATTGAAATAAACAAAAGCCATTTGCGTAAATAGAGATAAATTAGAGAATAAAAAGTGCATAAACGCCTCGCTACTTTGATGAAGAAGAAACGGATGACTAGATGCAACTTTTTAATTTCGCGTGCTATCTCTTTCGATTAAGGTACTTTTTGAATATTTTTTCAAAGAAATGTTAGCGTAGTTTTCCTTTTTTAAATTTAAATCATGTTTAAAGGTAGTTTTTGAATGTTTTTTCAAAGAAATGTTAGCGTAGTTTTCATCTATTAAATCTAAATCATGTTTAAAGGTAGTTTTCGAATATTTTTTCAAAGAAAAGTTAGCGTAGGTTTCCTCTTTTAGATCTAGCTTATGTTTAAGGTAGTTTTTGAGTATTTTTTCAAAGAAAAGTTAGCGTAGTTTTCCTCTTTTAGATCTAGCTTATGTTTAAGGTAGTTTTTGAGTATTTTTTCAAAGAAAAGTTAGCATAGTTTTCCTCTTTTGGATATAGCTTATGTTTAAGGTAGTTTTTAAATATTTTTTTAAAGAAAAGTTAGCGTAGTTTTCCTCCTTTAGATCTAGCTTTATAATTCAGGTAGTTTTTGAATATTTTTTCAAATAAAAATTAGCAAAGTTTAGCTTATTTAGCATGACATCACAAAATACTAAACTCAAAAAGGCAAGATAAAGTATAAGATAAACGTAAAATAAGATATAGATGAAACAAATGTTAGGCTGCATAAAATCTAAAACTGCATTGCCTATCATAAACACAAACGTCTAGTAAGAGCTTTTAAAGTTCGTTCTTTTCGTCTTTTAATTTGGTGAATCGCGATTTGAATTTTCTAAAGCGCACATGCCTCTCAGTTGCTTTTTTCTTAAGGAAAGGTCACCAGAGTTTTTTTACGCAGCTCCTGCAGCATAATCTTTAACAAAATACTCTTTTGTATATCATTACACAGAAATAAACAAAAACCATTTGCGTAAACAGAGATAAATTAGAACTCAAAAGTGCATAAAAAGCCTCGCTACTTTGCTATAGAAGAAGTGGATGACTAGATACAACTTTGTAAATTCGTGTACTACCTCGATGGATTAAGGTATTTTTCGAAAGTTTTTTTAAAGCAAAAATAGCGCAGTCTTCCTCTTTTAAATCTACCTTATGTCTAAGGCAGTTTTTGAATAGATTTTCAAAGAAAGGTTAGCGTAGTTTTCCACTTTTAAGTTTAGCTTATGTAGCTTGACAAAACAACACACAAAAAGACAAGATAAAATATCAGATAAACGTAAAATAAAATATAAATGAAACTAAAGTTAGGCTGCATAAAAAACAAACAACTTAATAATCTACTAGACATGTTTAAGTTGAATTAAGTAAAGTCCTTTGCGCAAATTTGGGTAAATAAGAGATTAAAAGTCCATAAAAAGCCTCGATACTTTGCTGAAGAAGAAGATGACTATATGCAACTTTTTAAAATCGTGAGCTATCTATATCGATTTAGGTCCTTTTTGAGTACTTTTTCAATGAGAAGTTAGCGCAGTTTTCCTCTTTTAAGATTGGATCATGAAGCTTGACATAACAAAACACAAAACTAACAAAGGCAAGACAAAATATAAGGTAAACGCAATATAAAATATAGATGAAATTAAAGTTAGGCTGCATAAAATAAACGGGTAACAATACTCTTCTATGTATATTTACATTGAGTTAAATAAAATCCTTTGCGCAAATATAGGTATGTTAGAGAGTAAAAGTGCATAAAAAGCCTCGCTACATTGCTGTAGAAGAAGTGGATGACTAGATACAAACTTTTAAATTTGTGTGCTGTCTCTATCGAATAAGGTAGTTTTCGAAAGTTTTTTCAAAGCAAAAATAGCGCAGTGTTCCTCTTTTAAATTTAGATTATCTCAAAGGTAGATTTTGAATAGTTTTTCAAAGAAAGGTTAGCGTAGCTTTCCTCTTTTAAGTTTAGCTTATGTAGCTTGACATCACAAAACACAAAGCTCAAAAAGACAAAATAAAATATAAGATAAACGTGAAATAAAATACAGATGAAGCTAAAGTTAGACTGCATAAAAAACCAACAACATAATAATCTACTAGGTATGTTTACATTAAATTAAATAAAATCCTATGCGCAAATATAGGTATGTTAGAGAGAAAAAGCCTCGCTACTTTGTTAAAGGTAGTTTTTGAATAGTTTTTCAAAGAAAGGTTAGCGTAGTTTTCCTCTTTAAAGTTTAGTTTATGTAGCTTGATATCACAAAACACAAAACTCAAAAAAGAAAAGTAAGATAAAAGTTAATCGTAAAATAAAATATAGGTGAAATAATTGTTAGGCTGCATAAAAGAAAAAAAAAATCATAGCATAATAATCTTCTATATATGCTTGGATTGAATTAAATGAATTCCTTTGCGTAAATATAAGCAAACTAGTGAGAAAAAGTGCATAAAAAGCATCGCTACTTTGCTGCAGAAGAAGTGGATGACTATATGCAACTTTTTAAAATTGTGTGCTATCTCTATCGATTAAGGTGGTTTTCGAAAGTTTTTTCAAAGCAAAAATAGCGTAGTTTTCCTCTTTTAAATCTAGCTTTTGTCTAGGGTAGTTTATGAATAGATTTTCAAAGAAAGGTTAGCGTAGCATTCCTCTTTTAAGTTTAGCTTAAAATTCTTGGCATCACAAAACACAAAACTCAAAAAGATAAGATAAAATATAAGATAAACCTAAAACATAATATAAATGAAACTAAAGATAAGCTGCATAAAAAACTAACAACATAATAATCTACTAGGCATGTTTAAATTGAATTATATAAAATCCTTTGCGCAAATATAGGTATGTTAGTAAAAAAGCATTAAAAGCCTCGCAACTTTGTTAAAGGTAGATTTTGAATAGTTTTTCAAAGAAAGGTTAGCGTAGTTTTCCTCTTTTATGTTTAGATTATGTAGCTTGACATCACAAAACACAAAGCTCAAAAAGACAAAATAAAATATAAGATAAACGTAAAATATAGATGAAACAAAGTTTACACTGCATAATAAACAAACAACATAATTATCTACTAGGCATGTTTAAGTTGAACTAAATAAATTCCTTTGCGCAAATATGGGAAAGTTAGACAGTAAAAATCCATAAAAAGCCTCGATACTTTGCTGAAGAAGATGACTATATGCAACTTTTTAAAATCGTGAGCTATCTATATCGATTTAGGTCCTTTTTGAGTACTTTTTCAATGGAAAGTTAGCGCAGTTTTCCTCTTTTAAGATTAGATTATGAAGCTTGACATAATAAAACACAAAACTAACAAAGGCAAGATAAAATATAAGGTAGTTTTCGAATGTTTTTTCAAAGCAAAATTAGCGTAGTGTTCCTCTTTTAAATCTAGATTATCTCAAAGGTAGATTTTGAATAGTTTTTCAAAGAAAAGTTAGCGTAGCTTTCCTCTTTTAACATTAGCTTATGTAGCTTGACATCACAGAACACAAAAACATAAAATAAAATATAAGACAAATAGATGTAGCTAAAGTTAGGCTGCATAAAAAACCAACAACATAAAATATCTACTAGGCATGTTTAAATTGAATTAAATAAAACCCTTTGCGCAAAAATAGAGAGTAAAATGCATAATGTTAGAGAGTAAAAGTGCATAGAAAGCCTCGCTACTTTGCTGTAGAAGAAGTGGATGACTAGATACACTTTTTTAAACTTGTGTGCTATCTCTATCGAATAAGGTAGTTTTCGAGAGTTTTTTCAAAGCAAAATTAGCGTAGTGTTCCTCTTTTAAATCTAGATTATCTCAAAAATAGATTTCGAATAGTTTTTCAAAGAAAGGTTAGCGTAGCTTTCCTCTTTTAACATTAGCTTATGTAGCTTGACATCACAGAACACAAAAAGATAAAATAAAATATAAGACAAACGTAAAATGAAAAATAGATGTAGCTTAAGTTAGACTGCATAAAAAACCAACAACATAATAATCTAACAGGTATGTTTAAGTTGAATTAAATAAAACCCTCTGCGCAAATATAGGTATGCTAGAGAGTAAAAAGGCATAAAAAGCCTCGCTACTTTGTTAAAGGTAGTTTTTGAATAGTTTTTCAAAGACAGGTTAGCGTAAATTTCCTCTTTAAAGTTTAGCTTATGTAGCTTGACATCACAAAATATAAAACTCAAAAAGACAAGATAAAATATAAGATAAACGCAAAATAAAATATAGATGAAACTAAAGTTAGGCTGCATAAAAAACCAACAACATAATAATCTACTAGGCATGTTTAAATTGAAATAAATAAAATCGTTTGCGCAAAAATAGCTATGTTAGAGAGTAAAAGTGCATAGAAAGCCTCGCTACTTTGGTGTAAAAGAAGTGGATCACTAGATACAACATTTTAAAATCGTGTGCTATCTCTATCGATTAAGGTGGTTTTCGAAAGTTTTTTCAAAGCAAAAATAGCGTAGTCTTCCTCTTTTAAATCTAGATTATGTCTAAGGTAGTTTTTGAACAGTTTTTCAAAGAAAGGTTAGCGTAGCTTTCCTCTTTTAACATTAGCTTATGTAGCTTGACATCACAAAACACAAAACTCAAAAAGACAAAATAAAATATAAGATAAACGTAAAATAAAATGTAGATGAAGCTAAAGTTAGGCTGCATGAAATAAACGGGTAACAATATTTTTCTATGTATGTTTACATTGAGTTATATAAAATCCTCTGCGCAAATATAGGTATGTTAGAGAGTAAAAGTGCATAAAAAGCCTCGCTACTTTGTTAAAGGTTGTTTTTGAATAGTTTTTCAAAAAAAGGTTAGCGTAGTTTTCCTCTTTTAACATTAGCTTATGTAGCTTGACATCACAAAGCACAAAACTCAAAAAGACAAAATAAAATATAAGATAAACGTAAAATAAAATACAGATGAAGCTAAAGTTAGGCTGCATAAAATAAACGGGTAACAATATTTTTCTATGTATGTTTACATTGAGTTAAATAAAATCCTCTGCGCAAATATAGGTATGTTAGAGAGTAAAAGTGCATAAAAAGCCTCGCTACTTTGTTAAAGGTAGTTTTTGAATAGTTTTTCAAAAAAAAGGTCTTTAAAGTTTAGCTTATGTAGCTTGACATCACAAAACACAAAACTCAAAAAGACAAGATAAAATATAAGATAAACGCAAAACAAAATATAGATGAAACTAAAGTTAGGCTGCATATAAAACCAACAACATAATATTCTACTAGCCTAGTTTTCCTCTTTTAAGTTTAGATTATGTAGCTTGACATCACAAAACGCAAAAAGGCAAGACAAAATACAAGGTAAACGTAAAATAAAGTAGAAGTGAAACAAAAGATAGGTTGCATAAATACAAAAACTGCATTGCCAAAAATAGAATTTGTTGTCTAGAAAGACTTTTTAAAGTTTGTTTCTTTCGTCTATTGACTTAGTGAATCGCGATCTGGTTTTTCTTAGGCGCGCTTGTTTCTTAGTTGTTTTTTTTTGTAAAGAAAGTTTATTCAGACGTTTTTTTTACGCAACTCCTTTAACATTATTTTTAACAAAGTATTCTTTTATACGTGTTTACATTGAAATAAAACCCTTTGCGTAAATAGAGATAAATTAGAGAGCAAAAGCCTCACTACTTTGCAGAAGAAGAATTGGATGGCAAGATACAACTTTTTAAATTCGTGTGCTTTCTCTTTTAAGGTACTTTTTGAATATTTTTTCAAAGAAAAGTTAGCGTAGTTTTCCTCTTTTAAGTTTAGCTTACGCAGCTTGACATCACAAAACGCAAAAACCAATAAGGCATGATAAAATACAAGATAAACGTAAAATAAAATAGAAGTGAAACAAAAGTTAGACACCATAAAAAAAAAACAAACAAAAAAAAAAACATAATATACTTCTATGTATGTTTACATTGAACTTAATAAAATCCTTTGTGTAAATATATGAAAAAATAGAGAGTAAGAGTTCATAAAAAAAGCCTCGCTATTTTGCTGAAGAAGAAATGGATGTCTAGATCTTTTAAAATAAGGAACTTTTTGATTTCTTTTTCCGAAAAATGGTTGGAGCAGTTTTCCTTTTTTAAATTTCACTTATGCAGTTTAACATCACAGAAAATATTAATTTGCTTTTTAACAAACTCTTAAAAACATCAGAAGTAATTCTAAATGCAACTCTATTAAAAGTGTTAACAGAATAACAAAACGACTTTTTTTTTTTTTTAAAGATAAAAAAAGTTTGAACTATCTTTAAATAAGAAATGTGAGAACAGTTTAACAGAACTTCTTGTTTATTATGTATTTAGCGAAACAGATAAATATATTTGCAAAAGCATAGAGAAAACAAACTACACAAAAGGCCCATCTTTATTGCCAAACTGAACAAACTTTTCTAAACTACATAAATGGTCTCACTATATTGCCATATTGAACAAACTTTTCTAAACTACCCTCTTTTTGAATTTTTAGCTTCATGTTTTTAATTTTGTCTTTAATATGGCTTCGGTAGGAGTACTTTTGCAAGACATGAATGAGCTTGTCACTGCTATGATTTGCCAAGATGCCAAGGTAATCTTTGTACGAGCAACTTGAGCTTACATCTGTAAACACGTCTTGCAAGATGTATGCCAACACTAAAGCTGCACATCGAGGAAAACTTCTGGTGTTGAACCATTCGTTGTGGCCAGGGCAAGCATTCAGCTTTTCAACTATTTCATCTAAAATTTTACAAACTCAAGTCATAACACAAAGAGATTAAATCGAATATTCATTTGGTTCTGAAGCATGACAAGATTAATTTTGTTTTTTTATTTGTTTTTTTTGTTGACCTTATTGTTTGCACTGATAGCAATAACTGGTTTTTGAAAGATTACCTAATTGGCATTGGCTAACTTCTGCTTTGTTTTCCTTTGTTCTTGGCTGAGTTGATCCTGAAATAAAATAAAACCATGTTCATTTTTCTAATTCATAAAAAAACCATCAACAGTTTCTAAGTGTTAGAGATAATAACAAGCTGTGCATGATTTCTAACGGTGATGTTTCTAACTTCATCATTAGAAATCGGGTAGACACAACTTTCTAAAAGTGCACTTAGCAATGATGGCTAGTTTTTATTAACAGTTAACCATCTGAAATTGTGCAAGAAGAGGTTTGTGTTTATATATGTTTGTATAAATTAGGTTTTACATTACCGATGTGTTCTTGAGTAAAAGATGGCATTTCCAACTTGATTTTTTTTCTTCTTGGATCTTTTACTTCTAAAACATAATCAGTTTTAGTATCATTCACTTGTGTAAACATTTAAGCAATCACAGAATTAGTCCTGCAACAAATACATACACACTTCTGTGTTGTTTTTTTTGTTTTTTTTTTTGTTTTTTTTATTGTTTTTCTTTTTTTTTTTTTTTTTACAGCTTTAACAATAACAATAGGGCAAGGAGTTAATTTGGGCATTTTTATTTTTTGAAAGCGTGTTGAGATTTGCATAAAAATCAAAAATCAAAAAGAATTTACCTCTGGATGTACAAGCAAGACTTTGGCTAAATAGACTACCAACAGATTGAACAGCACCAGGTGAGGGCTGTTTTTCAAGAACAGTACCAGCCTGTTGGACTGGAACAGCTGAAAGAAACAAACTGGGTTTGGCCATCGTTTGCTGACGAGCAACAAGATTAGGAGCCAGAGGAACAGAAAAGACCTCTTTTGAAGGATTAAAAACAACTTGCAGAGAAGGAGCAACATGAACAGGTTTGGCAACCACTTGCTTATGAGCAGGTTCAAGAAGAGCAGGTTCAAGAAGAGCAGGTTCAAGAAGAGCAGCTTCAGGAGGAGCATGGAAAACACGTGTGACAGCCATAAGATTATCTTGCTGTGAAGCAACATTAGACACTGTTTCCAGCAGAACAGAAAAGACCTCTTTTGAAGGACTGAAAGCAACTTGTTGAGCAGGAGCAGCAGAAACAGGTTTGGCAACCACTTGCTCACTAAAGTAAACTGGAGAAAGTTGTGCATGGTGTTCAATAAAATCCGGTTCATCAGGAAATAATGTTAATGCAAGAGGAGAACAAGCTGTGCCAACAGGAACAGCTAGAGTCTGATCTACATCCATACAAACAGCTTGTTCATTAGGAACTAGTTGTGCAAGAGCAGAGGATAGTTCAAGAACTGGACCAGCGATTGTTTGTTCAGAAGGAACAGACGAAACAGGAGTTGAGCTAGGTTCACACAAGAAATCTACAACATGTTCGTTGCTGTCCTCTAAAGGAGCATTGTTTTCTACAGCTGGAGAAAATGGAACCACTGTGGTACAACCGAAAGTAGCAGCACATTCTTCAGAGTCAGAACCGGAGTCTGAATCTTCCTCAAAAATGTCCTCAACATCATGAAAACCGTACTCCTCTGCATTAGTTCGGAGCCAGTCCATCACATCCTTCTCCTCCTTTGGTGGTCTCTCAGACTTTTCAACAGTCAAAGACTCTATGACTCCGAAGGACTGTCCGATGCCCAGGGCAAAGCGCAACTCCTCTGCAGCGTTCCACTGGGACACATAAAAGCTATCCATTGTGTGTCTGCTGTGCTTCATGTAGAGTGTAGCAAACCGCTCGCGATCTTCTTTGCTGTTGTTGGCAAAGTAAGTGGCTATCGAACCGCGAATGCAAGTGGGAGTAAGACGCTTCATGGGAATGTTTACTTGGCTTTTTCTGAAGCAGGACGTCAGGCTAGAGGTGATAGCAGAGGAACCCATCTGGTAAACAGGCACTCTAGTTGCACCTAGTGTCACACCTTCGTCTTTGTTGGCTCTCACCGAAGGAAAAAGGGGCCTGTAGCAGTCGCTCAACTCCAAAACAGTCTTGGTGTCTGCAGCCATGTAGTGAGAGTCGTTGACAAGAAGGTCTCTGTATCTCAGCAAATAAATATCGATCAACACTTTCAAGTCGTTCGGCACTAGAATGTTTTTGGCTCCGTACTTGTATGCTGTTTTGTAGCGCTCTTGCACAATGCAATATCCACACTCACTCTTCTCAGCAGCCATGTAGTCTCTAATGTTTAAAAGAGCAATGTTAGATTTTCTTAAACTGTTAATTACAGTGACAGAGAGCAGAAGATGGTTTCGTAGAGACACAGCATTGTCTCTAGTCAGCGGAAGAGACGCCTTTCTAATCGATTCCACTAAGTCTCTTACGTATGCAGACTTGCCATATTCGGTCAGCAAACTGACATTGATGATGTTGATGCTTTTTCTTCTTTTCACAAGGCTCCTCCTCAAAGAACGAAAGGGCCTCAGCACTTTTCGCAACTCATCCACCTTGCAGCGCAAACGTCGGATGGCCTCATGAGAAAGTCCGAAATAGACGTTTCTGGCTTCACTGAAACGAAACAGGAGACAAAGGGAGACGAGGCGGTTGTACAACGTGTGACAAGACATGGCTTTTGTTTGGTCAAGTTCACTCAGCTTGGAATTGAGCTGAATTTTCTTAAAGTGCAAGGAGAAGTATCTATCCTCCAAAACATTGGAATTGGTGAGGGCGTTTGGGTGCAGCGTCAACGTGCTGTCACAACAAGTCAATATTTCCACAACTGCATTTTTGTAGATCTTTGCTTGTGACCAAGTGTTGTTGTTGGCTACCACAAGCCACTTTTCAAAGTCTCTGAAGAGCTCATCTGCTGACTGGTAATAAAAGTGAAAAGCATCTTTGTCCAGCTGAAACAAGAGTCTCTTTTCTTCGGTCAAGACATAGGAGCTGGAAACCAAGTGCTCTAAGGAATCGAAATCAGAGTCAAGGACGGATTCGGTGTTCAGCTCTTTGTTTTCTACAGAGGTGCATTGGTTTGCAGAAGGAGCCTCGGACGAACCAGCAACTGGTGAGGGCAAGCTTAAAAGAGGATCAGAGGAAAGAACCGGAGAAGAAAAAGAGGAGGAAGGCCCAGGAGCAGAGGATGCAGAGCCTGATGCAGACGCTTGTTCAGCTACTGGCTTAATACCAAAGAAGGCAGGTCGAATAAATTGAGGGACATAGAGCTTCTCGTTGTCGTATCGCTTTGCCTCTGCAATCTTTTGTTTGATCATCTTGGAATCGTAGAAATGAGTCTCTTTCAAGTGTATGTCCAGTCGGTCGTAATACTTCCAACATTGCAAACAGGGGTAAGGTTTTGGACAGCCGGACTTGCGTTCGAGACGAGCATGCTGAAACTTCCTGACCATTGCAGAGTAAAAGATGGAAGCTTCATCCAAAGTCCAAGAATGATCTTTTTTAGTCAAGTGTCTTTTAATGCTTGTGGACGAATGTTTGCACAAAGGCATCGGACAGCTAACAGCGTACCTCTTCTTGGTACCATAGAAAGGTACAACCCTGTTTACGGAGCCACACGCTGCAACTAATGCGGCCCTGACTTTGTTTTTGAGCTTTAAGTCTCTCTGTTCTTGTGACTGCTTTCTTTTCTTTTTTTTTGCTTTAGAGTTTGGAGAAGAAGCAACAACAGAGTTGTTTTCTTGTGAAGAAGACATGTTCAGGTGTTTGTTTGCAACGGTTTTTGCTAAAAAAAGGAAACCAGTCAGTGAGAGTTTTTTTCTTCTGCCTGCATCCAATCCTGGAATGTTTACAACTGCAGGGAAGAGCTGTGTTTTTTCGAATCCTCTGCAAAAGAGAAAAAAAGAAAGAAAAGAGAGCAACAAGAAGAAACAAAGTTTCCACTAGCAAATGAAAAAGAATGAGAGCAACTAGCATTACATGCATGGTGGCAGCAGTGATTGCTATTATGAGAAGGAGAATGAGAAAAAAAAAAAGAAAAAGAAAAGAAACAAATAAATAAAGAGATGGAGTTTGAGAGGATCTCGCAACCATATGACTCAAAGAAAGAAACTGTGTTGAAAAAAGGCAAGAGAGGGCAAATAGAACTTGCTAACAAGGACAAATGACAGACATAACTACAACAGTAACAACTCTCATTGCAAGCATAATAACAACAGCATCAGCATCACTGACTCAGAGAGTGTTGACATAACAAAAAAGAAAACAAAAGTACAAGCCAAGTGGGGGAACATTAACAAACACTCATTGCAACTATAACAACAACAACAACAGCAACAGCATCACTGACTCAGAGGGTATTGATAAAAAAAAACAAGCAAAACAAAAACAAACAAAAAAACAAATAAAAAAACAAAACAAGCAAATTGGGTGAACAGTAACAACTCTCATTGCAAGCATAATAACAACAACAGCATCAGCATCAGCATCACTGACTCAGAGAGTGTTGACAAAATAAAATAGACAATAAGCAAGCAAAGTGGGTGAACAGTAACAACTCTCACTGCAAGCATAATAACAACAACAGCATCAGCATCAGCATCACTGACTCAGAGAGTGTTGATAAAATAAAACAGATTATAAACAAACAAAGTGGGTGAACAGTAACAGCTCTCATTGAAAGCATAATAACAACAACAGCATCAGCAACAGCATCACTAACTCAGAGGATATATAAAAAAACAAACAAACAAACAAACAAAACAAAAACAAAAAAAAACAAGCAAAGTGGCTGAACAGTAACAGCTATCATTGCAAGTAAAATAACAACAACAGCATCAGCAACATCATCACTGACTCAGAGAGTGGTGATAAAATAAAACAGATTAAAAAACAAGCAAAGTGGCTAAACAGTAACAACTATAAATACAAGTAAAATGACAAAAGCAGCAACAGCATCACTAACTCGCAGGGTGTTGATAAAAAAAAAAAGCAACAAACAAACAAAGCAAGCAAAGTGGGTGAACATTAACACTCATTGCAACTATAATAACACCAACAGCAACAGCATCAGTGACTCAAAGGGTGTTGATAAACAAAAACAAAGGCACAAACAAAACAAGCAGAGTGGGGGAACATTAACAACACTTATTGCAAGCATAATAACAACAACAGCATCAGCATCTCTGACTCAGAGAGTGTTGATAAAATAAAATAGATTATAAACATGCCAAGTTTGTGAACATTAACAAACACTCATTGCAACTATAACAACGACTACAGCAACAGCATCACTTACTCAGAGAGTGTTGAGAAAAAAAACAACAAAAAAAACAAAAACAAAACAAAACAGAAAACAGAAGTACAAGCCAAGTGGGGGAACATTAACAAACACTCATTGCAACTAAAACAACAACAACAGCAACAGCATCACTTGCTCAGAGGATATTGATAAAAAAAACAAACAAACAAACAAACAAAACAAGCAAAGTGGCTGAACAGTAACAGCTATCATTGCAAGTAAAATAACAACAACAGCATCAGCAACATCATCACTGACTCAGAGAGTGGTGATAAAATAAAACAGATTAAAAAACAAGCAAAGTGGCTGAACAGTAACAACTATAAATACAAGTAAAATGACAAAAGCAGCAACAGCATCACTAACTCGCAGGGTGTTGATAAAAAAAAAAGCAACAAACAAACAAAGCAAGCAAAGTGGGTGAACATTAACACTCATTGCAACTATAATAACACCAACAGCAACAGCATCAGTGACTCAAAGGGTGTTGATAAACAAAAACAAAGGCACAAACAAAACAAGCAGAGTGGGTGAACATTAACAACACTTATTGCAAGCATAATAACAACAACAGCATCAGCATCACTGACTCAGAGAGTGTTGATAAAATAAAATAGATTATAAACATGCCAAGTTTGTGAACATTAACAAACACTCATTGCAACTATAACAACAACAACAGCAACAGCATCACTTGCTCAGAGGATATTGATAAAAAAAACAAACAAACAAACAAACAAAACAAGCAAAGTGGCTGAACAGTAACAGCTATCATTGCAAGTAAAATAACAACAACAGCATCAGCAACATCATCACTGACTCAGAGTGTGGTGATAAAATAAAACAGATTAAAAAACAAGCAAAGTGGCTGAACAGTAACAACTATAAATACAAGTAAAATGACAAAAGCAGCAACAGCATCACTAACTCGCAGGGTGTTGATAAAAAAAAAAGCAACAAACAAATAAAGCAAGCAAAGTGGGTGAACATTAACACTCATTGCAACTATAATAACACCAACAGCAACAGCATCAGTGACTCAAAGGGTGTTGATAAAGAAAAACAAAAGCACAAACAAAACAAGCAAAGTGGGTGAACATTAACAACACTTATTGCAAGCACAATAACAACAACAGCATCAGCATCACTGACTCAGAGAGTGTTGATAAAACAAAATAGATTATAAACAAGCCAAGTTGGTGAACATTAACAAACACTCATTGCAACTGTAATAAGAACAACAGCAACAGCATCACTGACACAAAGGGTGTTGATAAACAAAAACAAAAACACAAGCAAAGTGGGTGAACATTAACAACACTCATTGCAACTATAACAACAACAACAGCAACAGCATCACTGGCTCAAAGGGTGTTGATAAAATAAAGAAACAAAAACAAAACAAGCAAAGTGGTGTGAACAGTAACAACTCCCATTGCAAGCATAATAACGACAACAGCAACAGCAACACCATCACTGACTCAGAGAGTGTTGATAAAATAAAATAGATTATAAACAAGCCAAGTGGGGGAACATTAACAAACACTCATTGCAACTGTAACAACAACAACAGCAACAGCATCACTTACTCAGAGAGTGTTTATAAATAAAACAAAAAACAAAAACAAGAAACAAAAATACAAGCCAAGTGGGTGATTACTAACAGCGCTAACAGCAGCAACAACAGTGTCTTTAGAAACAACAAACAAGTACAACAGCAACAACTGCTTTTACAGAGTATAACAATAACAACAACATGGCACTAACAACAACAAAAGGGTTGGAATAAAAACCTGTAGGCAAAAGGAGAGCTGCATTCAGACAAGATCGATTACAAAGAGGCTCTTCTTTAGGACAGAGGAGAAACTGCTTTTGAGGGACAGAGGGACTTTTGTTGTTGTTGTTGTTGTTGTGCAGAAACCAACAAACTTTTATTGAACCGAATATAACCGAATATAACCGAAAGTCTTGTTTGCTTCTGTTTTGTGCCATCAAGAAGGGAAAACAAAACATCACAAAACAAACGAAGCAAACGAAACAAACAAACAAACGAACGAAACAAACAAAAAAACGATTAAATAAATAAACAAACAAACGAAACAAACAAACAAACAAAAACAAATAGGAAAAACAGAAAACGCAGTACCGAAACCTCGCCATTTTTATCCTTCCTCGAGCTTTCTTTGGGCGCCAAAGACCGAGAAAGTTGAGCAAACGTGACGTTGAGGGGGGGGGGGGGGGTACTTAAGGCCAGCAGACCGACCAATGGCAAGCTTAGGAGAGACCCACGTGAATGTTACATTTTCTTTCTATGTACGCTGAATCCGCTCAAAGTCTGGAATTTCCAGCATTCACGTGTCATCACTCCAGCCACCAGATTGGCCCACACTTTGCACACTTTCAAGACTAGAACTTCACTTAATCACAAATTGAGCCAAAAAAAAACTAAGTCTCGCATGGCGACAACTTTTCCAAAAGCAAACAAAGGCAAACAAAGGCAAACGAAGGCAAACGAAGAAAAAACAAAAACAAGTAAACAAAAACAAAACCGAAAAGGGAGAGAGAGAGCAAGTCGACTCATTTCTTTCGACTGCCTTAAACGAGAAGTCTAAAACGTTTAAAAGTTGAAAACTAAGTTTTTTAAATGAACTGCACCGAAAAAACTTTACGACAGTTTAGCTGGTTAAAAACGCAGAGGAAAATATTTTATAAAATTTAAGCGTTCTAAAGATGTCCATTTTTGTTTTTGTTTTTTTTTTATTTTGGTTTGTTTCTGGTTTGCTTCTTTTTTTTTTTTTAAATTCTAGCGATCGAGCATATTTGAACGGTTTCATCAACCTGTTGGCGCACGTGCTCGAGAGCTAGAACTTTGATTGCTTTTGTTGTTGAGAATTGAGAATGTCCGAGCAGGTTTTTTTATCGATTTCATCGCTTGTGGCGAGGCAAAAATCAAAACGCTTTTTGGACGAAAGAAAGGAGATTAAAAGGAAAAAAGAGAAGAAAAAAAAAAACAAAAAAATAGGTTATGTGTCATAAACATTTATTTTCTCACGCGATGACGTCTAGTTTTGTTAGAGTAATTAAAATATGGTATCAAGTTTGTAATTTCTATCTTATTTTTAGTTACGGATAATTGCCAATTATGTCACGTTTAGTATACACAACGCTGTTTTCTTAATAGCAATATGATACAAACAAGTTATAAAAAAAAAAAGCGTTCGCTCGATCTTCCTTAGTCAGTTGAACAAAAAGAAATTTTCACAACATATGATTGATTTGGTTGTCCTAGCAAGCTGTTTTAGCAAACGACTAGAGGTTGCAACTGTTGTTCATTGAAAACGAAAAATCTAGCGTCAGCAAGAAATTTTTGAATACATAATGTACACAAAAGTGGCACTAACAAATGAAAATGTAAAAAAAAATGTTTACCTTGATGCCAGACTCGCAGAGATGTTGTCGCTCGTTGCTATCGACTGCGAACAGCTTTGTTGTTTTTCGAAGTGCCTCTTCACTCTACTTATAGCCGAAGTTTTGGCTTCGAAAAAAAATACGAACGTCGTTAAGCTCAACGAGCTGCTTTAATTGTTGTTCGTGCGAAAACGAAATGCTTAAACGGATAAAAGTGTTGGCGTAATTACACTTTTCGACCGCGATGCAGTTTGTCAACAACTCTAGCGTACTTTTTTGGCTCGTGGAGCAAAAAAGCCTCATGATAATAGCAAAGGCTTAAAATGTCTTAACATGTCAGCAAAGGCTTAATATGCTTAATAAACTGTGGGTTAAGTTTTTGCGGTGCAGCTCATTAACAACTTAATTTGCAACTTGCTGGCACAAGCAAACGTTTATGACTTCTCGTTTAAGACAGTTGAGCGAAATCAGTCGACTCACTCATTCTCCCTTTTCTGTTTTGTTTTTGTTTTGTTTTTTTGTTTTTGTTTTTGTTTGTTTTTTTTTTCTTTGTTTGTCTTTTGTTTAAAATGTAAAAAACTCGAAAGGAAAGTTGTTGCTTTGTTTGCTTATTGAAAGTTTTCGCCAGTTGCAAGACTTAGTTTTGTTTTTGTTTACTTATTAAAATATCGAGGAAAATATTTGAGGACATCGCATTCTAAAGGTGCCTTTTTAATAAAACATCTAACGATTTAGCTTTTAACGTTATGCTCAAAAGAATGCCCGTTTCGGTTTCTTTTTTCTTTTTTTTTTTTTTTTTTTCCTTTGTTTCAATTGGGCAGAGTGCTCATTTGAGCAGCCCGCCCATGATCCAAAATTAGGACTTTTCTACGAGATACTTTTCATGGACTGTTGTAATTTCAGCAGACCAACACAGTGACTAGTTGGTAGTGTGTGTTAGTTCCGCTTTCATTCACGGTTGAGCGGACCTGTTCGATTACTCGAACATTGGTCACGTCTGGAACGTGAGAATGCTAGAGTGCGTTTTACTAACAATTTTATCGCTTGTGGCCAGGAAAGCAAAACTTTCCGTTTTTGTCTTTTGCATTCTAAAGGTGCCTTCTTAATAAAACCTCTAACGATTTAGCTTTTAACGTTATGCTTAAAAGAATGCCCGTTTCGATTTCATTTTTTTTTTCTGTTTGTTTTTGTTTTTGTTTTTTTTTTTCAATTCGGCATTTTAAGGGTGCCTTTATAACAAGATCTAACGATATAGCGTTTAATGTTGTGCTCAAAAAAAAAAAAAGTGCCTTTTATATCTCTCAATGGTCTCCAACGATAAAACTGCCGACCAATCGCAACGATTAAACAGCCGACCAATGGCAGCTCAATAGTCTCCAAACATGAAACTGCCGACCAATGGCAGCTCAGTGGTTTGAGAAGTGAGATCATTCGATTTCGTTTTATTATCTCCAGTTTGAACTAGTGCTTGGCTTTTATAAAAATTGTCAAATTTTGCCAAGCAAATCTTATACGAAACGCTACTTTGATGTCAAACCTTCGTTACTCCCTATTCCCTTCTAGCGGAGGGCCGGCTAAAAGCTAGAAAAAAAGAGAGAAGGAAACTTTTTTCTTTTTTTCTTTATCTTTTTTTTTTTTTTTTTTTAAGAGGGGTAGGGGTGGGGGGGGGGGGGGGGGAAGGAGTAAGAGAATTACGGGGTTAGGATTGGAGGGGGATGAGGTTACGGTTTGGAAGCCTGGGGACAATGAAAAATTGCGTTCGTATAGTGTCCACGAGGGGCGTCCTTCGGTTGTAACGTGCCGCTAGGTGCACGCGTCTAGTAGTTTCGTTGCATCGACCTAGAGGAGTTCTCCGAAAGGTCTTGCGCTTTGGGCTCGGGCAAACGGCCTGCATCCATTGTAAACACGGTCTCTGCCGTTAGAAAATCGTTAACCAGGCTTTTGTGAGCTTTAACAACCATCCCTTTGAGTTTAAAACGAACGTTTCCCCAAAAGCCATTCGAGATGGAGGTACTCACGGAGGTTTGTTACGGTAACAACCCTGTGGTTTGCCATCTTCTTTCTTTCCGCAGCGTCGCAAACGGATCGGCCGGTCTCTTAGGTGACGAAAAAACGTCTGATCTCTCGACTGGAATGCTTAACGTACTAAGATTAGAAGAGTTAGTACTAAGAGTCGCATCTGGCCGCCGTAATTTTCTTCGATGATGTACTTGAAAATTTCGTGACGTCGTTTTCAAAGCTCTAGGGTCGATTTTAACCTTCGACCTTAAAGTCGATTTTAGCCTTCGGTGTGGCTCTGTACAACTTTTGCGGTGAAAAAGCTTGCGCGGAGTCTACAGTTGTATTTAGCCGACAGACGCTGGCAACGCAGAAACAGAATGACTCTTGGGCGGCGCAAACCGAGCGTTCAGCAAATTTCTAGCATTTTACGTCAAAGCGGACAATCTGCACGACAAATAAAGCTAACTTTCTCGTTGCAACAGTTAGTCACTGGACGTTGGACGAGTGTGTACAGCTGTTTTGCGTCGAAAGCCGACCGGTGGTCGGATGCGACTCTTCTTTTCATTCGAAAATCAGAACCTGGCCATCAGTCGTGTATCACCATCGAATGCTTAATGTAGTGATTTCTCGAAACGACAAAAGCTTGTAAAACAAACAGCTTCGCTGTACTGTTGCCTAGTATGTTAACGGATGGCCAGGAACAACCTTGGTCTGTAAAGAATGAGTTCGTTTTTCCATTCGAGGCACTAATTACTGCAGTTTTAAAAGTCACCTAAAGTATAAGCTCATCTCTCCATTCAAGAAAAACAAGCATCAGAGTTTCGGAAAGTTTGCATGCACGACACCACCATCGATGATACTTAAACAAACAGAAAATGAATTGCAAAACAGAACCACTGAATTGCAAAACATAACAACGGACAGCTTGTAAAAAGCATGGTGATGAGCTTCTTCAATCCAATCAAGGAACCAAGCATCACAGTTTCGGCAATGGTGCATGTGCAAATCAGCAAACTGTGATACTTAATCAAACAACTTCACTGTTTTGCTTAGTTTAAGAACGGATGGCTAAGAACAACCTCGTTAGTGAGTATGAAGTCATCTCTTCATTCAAGGAATTAATAATCAGAGTTTTAGAAGTCTCTTACGTGCGATACTACTATCAACGGTACTTAATCAAACAGCCTCTCAGAATGGCCTAGTTTGAGAACGGAAGGCTAGGAACAACCTTAGTAGTGGGTCATCAGTTCAACTTTTCATTCAAGGAATTAAGCATCTAAAATCTGAAAAATAAAAAGAAGAGCTCTTTGTTAGAAGTTCTTATTTTTATTTTTCCTCAACTTCTATTTCTTTTCTTTTTTTCTTTTTTTTTTTTAATGATAGTTTTTCTTTTTTTTTTATCTATTTTGTTCGTTTAAATTAATACAACAGGCGTTTTAGGTCGTTTCTGTAACATTATTTAACACTTTAAATTGTAATAAATATTTGAACTGAAGAAAATCCTTTTCGTAACGTTAAAATGTCATAAGAACATTTCATCTTTACCAAATACGCTTGTAAAAATAGTTTCACTTTTAAAGTTTGTTGTATATGTCTTTTAATTTAGTGAATCGCAATTTGGATTCTCTTAGGCGCACATCTACTTTAGTTGCTTTTTCTTAAAGAAAGGTCACCAGAGTTATCTTACACAGCTCCTGCAGCATAATCTTTAACAAAATACTCTTTTGAAAAGTTTTACATTGAAATAAACAAAAGCCATTTGCGTAAATAGAGATAAATTAGAGAATAAAAAGTGCATAAACGCCTCGCTACTTTGATGAAGAAGAAACGGATGACTAGATGCAACTTTTTAATTTCGCGTGCTATCTCTTTCGATTAAGGTACTTTTTGAATATTTTTTCAAAGAAATGTTAGCGTAGTTTTCCTTTTTTAAATTTAAATCATGTTTAAAGGTAGTTTTTGAATGTTTTTTCAAAGAAATGTTAGCGTAGTTTTCATCTATTAAATCTAAATCATGTTTAAAGGTAGTTTTCGAATATTTTTTCAAAGAAAAGTTAGCGTAGGTTTCCTCTTTTAGATCTAGCTTATGTTTAAGGTAGTTTTTGAGTATTTTTTCAAAGAAAAGTTAGCGTAGTTTTCCTCTTTTAGATCTAGCTTATGTTTAAGGTAGTTTTTGAGTATTTTTTCAAAGAAAAGTTAGCATAGTTTTCCTCTTTTGGATATAGCTTATGTTTAAGGTAGTTTTTAAATATTTTTTTAAAGAAAAGTTAGCGTAGTTTTCCTCCTTTAGATCTAGCTTTATAATTCAGGTAGTTTTTGAATATTTTTTCAAATAAAAATTAGCAAAGTTTAGCTTATTTAGCATGACATCACAAAATACTAAACTCAAAAAGGCAAGATAAAGTATAAGATAAACGTAAAATAAGATATAGATGAAACAAATGTTAGGCTGCATAAAATCTAAAACTGCATTGCCTATCATAAACACAAACGTCTAGTAAGAGCTTTTAAAGTTCGTTCTTTTCGTCTTTTAATTTGGTGAATCGCGATTTGAATTTTCTAAAGCGCACATGCCTCTCAGTTGCTTTTTTCTTAAGGAAAGGTCACCAGAGTTTTTTTACGCAGCTCCTGCAGCATAATCTTTAACAAAATACTCTTTTGTATATCATTACACAGAAATAAACAAAAACCATTTGCGTAAACAGAGATAAATTAGAACTCAAAAGTGCATAAAAAGCCTCGCTACTTTGCTATAGAAGAAGTGGATGACTAGATACAACTTTGTAAATTCGTGTACTACCTCGATGGATTAAGGTATTTTTCGAAAGTTTTTTTAAAGCAAAAATAGCGCAGTCTTCCTCTTTTAAATCTACCTTATGTCTAAGGCAGTTTTTGAATAGATTTTCAAAGAAAGGTTAGCGTAGTTTTCCACTTTTAAGTTTAGCTTATGTAGCTTGACAAAACAACACACAAAAAGACAAGATAAAATATCAGATAAACGTAAAATAAAATATAAATGAAACTAAAGTTAGGCTGCATAAAAAACAAACAACTTAATAATCTACTAGACATGTTTAAGTTGAATTAAGTAAAGTCCTTTGCGCAAATTTGGGTAAATAAGAGATTAAAAGTCCATAAAAAGCCTCGATACTTTGCTGAAGAAGAAGATGACTATATGCAACTTTTTAAAATCGTGAGCTATCTATATCGATTTAGGTCCTTTTTGAGTACTTTTTCAATGAGAAGTTAGCGCAGTTTTCCTCTTTTAAGATTGGATCATGAAGCTTGACATAACAAAACACAAAACTAACAAAGGCAAGACAAAATATAAGGTAAACGCAATATAAAATATAGATGAAATTAAAGTTAGGCTGCATAAAATAAACGGGTAACAATACTCTTCTATGTATATTTACATTGAGTTAAATAAAATCCTTTGCGCAAATATAGGTATGTTAGAGAGTAAAAGTGCATAAAAAGCCTCGCTACATTGCTGTAGAAGAAGTGGATGACTAGATACAAACTTTTAAATTTGTGTGCTGTCTCTATCGAATAAGGTAGTTTTCGAAAGTTTTTTCAAAGCAAAAATAGCGCAGTGTTCCTCTTTTAAATTTAGATTATCTCAAAGGTAGATTTTGAATAGTTTTTCAAAGAAAGGTTAGCGTAGCTTTCCTCTTTTAAGTTTAGCTTATGTAGCTTGACATCACAAAACACAAAGCTCAAAAAGACAAAATAAAATATAAGATAAACGTGAAATAAAATACAGATGAAGCTAAAGTTAGACTGCATAAAAAACCAACAACATAATAATCTACTAGGTATGTTTACATTAAATTAAATAAAATCCTATGCGCAAATATAGGTATGTTAGAGAGAAAAAGCCTCGCTACTTTGTTAAAGGTAGTTTTTGAATAGTTTTTCAAAGAAAGGTTAGCGTAGTTTTCCTCTTTAAAGTTTAGTTTATGTAGCTTGATATCACAAAACACAAAACTCAAAAAAGAAAAGTAAGATAAAAGTTAATCGTAAAATAAAATATAGGTGAAATAATTGTTAGGCTGCATAAAAGAAAAAAAAAATCATAGCATAATAATCTTCTATATATGCTTGGATTGAATTAAATGAATTCCTTTGCGTAAATATAAGCAAACTAGTGAGAAAAAGTGCATAAAAAGCATCGCTACTTTGCTGCAGAAGAAGTGGATGACTATATGCAACTTTTTAAAATTGTGTGCTATCTCTATCGATTAAGGTGGTTTTCGAAAGTTTTTTCAAAGCAAAAATAGCGTAGTTTTCCTCTTTTAAATCTAGCTTTTGTCTAGGGTAGTTTATGAATAGATTTTCAAAGAAAGGTTAGCGTAGCATTCCTCTTTTAAGTTTAGCTTAAAATTCTTGGCATCACAAAACACAAAACTCAAAAAGATAAGATAAAATATAAGATAAACCTAAAACATAATATAAATGAAACTAAAGATAAGCTGCATAAAAAACTAACAACATAATAATCTACTAGGCATGTTTAAATTGAATTATATAAAATCCTTTGCGCAAATATAGGTATGTTAGTAAAAAAGCATTAAAAGCCTCGCAACTTTGTTAAAGGTAGATTTTGAATAGTTTTTCAAAGAAAGGTTAGCGTAGTTTTCCTCTTTTATGTTTAGATTATGTAGCTTGACATCACAAAACACAAAGCTCAAAAAGACAAAATAAAATATAAGATAAACGTAAAATATAGATGAAACAAAGTTTACACTGCATAATAAACAAACAACATAATTATCTACTAGGCATGTTTAAGTTGAACTAAATAAATTCCTTTGCGCAAATATGGGAAAGTTAGACAGTAAAAATCCATAAAAAGCCTCGATACTTTGCTGAAGAAGATGACTATATGCAACTTTTTAAAATCGTGAGCTATCTATATCGATTTAGGTCCTTTTTGAGTACTTTTTCAATGGAAAGTTAGCGCAGTTTTCCTCTTTTAAGATTAGATTATGAAGCTTGACATAATAAAACACAAAACTAACAAAGGCAAGATAAAATATAAGGTAGTTTTCGAATGTTTTTTCAAAGCAAAATTAGCGTAGTGTTCCTCTTTTAAATCTAGATTATCTCAAAGGTAGATTTTGAATAGTTTTTCAAAGAAAAGTTAGCGTAGCTTTCCTCTTTTAACATTAGCTTATGTAGCTTGACATCACAGAACACAAAAACATAAAATAAAATATAAGACAAATAGATGTAGCTAAAGTTAGGCTGCATAAAAAACCAACAACATAAAATATCTACTAGGCATGTTTAAATTGAATTAAATAAAACCCTTTGCGCAAAAATAGAGAGTAAAATGCATAATGTTAGAGAGTAAAAGTGCATAGAAAGCCTCGCTACTTTGCTGTAGAAGAAGTGGATGACTAGATACACTTTTTTAAACTTGTGTGCTATCTCTATCGAATAAGGTAGTTTTCGAGAGTTTTTTCAAAGCAAAATTAGCGTAGTGTTCCTCTTTTAAATCTAGATTATCTCAAAAATAGATTTCGAATAGTTTTTCAAAGAAAGGTTAGCGTAGCTTTCCTCTTTTAACATTAGCTTATGTAGCTTGACATCACAGAACACAAAAAGATAAAATAAAATATAAGACAAACGTAAAATGAAAAATAGATGTAGCTTAAGTTAGACTGCATAAAAAACCAACAACATAATAATCTAACAGGTATGTTTAAGTTGAATTAAATAAAACCCTCTGCGCAAATATAGGTATGCTAGAGAGTAAAAAGGCATAAAAAGCCTCGCTACTTTGTTAAAGGTAGTTTTTGAATAGTTTTTCAAAGACAGGTTAGCGTAAATTTCCTCTTTAAAGTTTAGCTTATGTAGCTTGACATCACAAAATATAAAACTCAAAAAGACAAGATAAAATATAAGATAAACGCAAAATAAAATATAGATGAAACTAAAGTTAGGCTGCATAAAAAACCAACAACATAATAATCTACTAGGCATGTTTAAATTGAAATAAATAAAATCGTTTGCGCAAAAATAGCTATGTTAGAGAGTAAAAGTGCATAGAAAGCCTCGCTACTTTGGTGTAAAAGAAGTGGATCACTAGATACAACATTTTAAAATCGTGTGCTATCTCTATCGATTAAGGTGGTTTTCGAAAGTTTTTTCAAAGCAAAAATAGCGTAGTCTTCCTCTTTTAAATCTAGATTATGTCTAAGGTAGTTTTTGAACAGTTTTTCAAAGAAAGGTTAGCGTAGCTTTCCTCTTTTAACATTAGCTTATGTAGCTTGACATCACAAAACACAAAACTCAAAAAGACAAAATAAAATATAAGATAAACGTAAAATAAAATGTAGATGAAGCTAAAGTTAGGCTGCATGAAATAAACGGGTAACAATATTTTTCTATGTATGTTTACATTGAGTTATATAAAATCCTCTGCGCAAATATAGGTATGTTAGAGAGTAAAAGTGCATAAAAAGCCTCGCTACTTTGTTAAAGGTTGTTTTTGAATAGTTTTTCAAAAAAAGGTTAGCGTAGTTTTCCTCTTTTAACATTAGCTTATGTAGCTTGACATCACAAAGCACAAAACTCAAAAAGACAAAATAAAATATAAGATAAACGTAAAATAAAATACAGATGAAGCTAAAGTTAGGCTGCATAAAATAAACGGGTAACAATATTTTTCTATGTATGTTTACATTGAGTTAAATAAAATCCTCTGCGCAAATATAGGTATGTTAGAGAGTAAAAGTGCATAAAAAGCCTCGCTACTTTGTTAAAGGTAGTTTTTGAATAGTTTTTCAAAAAAAAGGTCTTTAAAGTTTAGCTTATGTAGCTTGACATCACAAAACACAAAACTCAAAAAGACAAGATAAAATATAAGATAAACGCAAAACAAAATATAGATGAAACTAAAGTTAGGCTGCATATAAAACCAACAACATAATATTCTACTAGCCTAGTTTTCCTCTTTTAAGTTTAGATTATGTAGCTTGACATCACAAAACGCAAAAAGGCAAGACAAAATACAAGGTAAACGTAAAATAAAGTAGAAGTGAAACAAAAGATAGGTTGCATAAATACAAAAACTGCATTGCCAAAAATAGAATTTGTTGTCTAGAAAGACTTTTTAAAGTTTGTTTCTTTCGTCTATTGACTTAGTGAATCGCGATCTGGTTTTTCTTAGGCGCGCTTGTTTCTTAGTTGTTTTTTTTTGTAAAGAAAGTTTATTCAGACGTTTTTTTTACGCAACTCCTTTAACATTATTTTTAACAAAGTATTCTTTTATACGTGTTTACATTGAAATAAAACCCTTTGCGTAAATAGAGATAAATTAGAGAGCAAAAGCCTCACTACTTTGCAGAAGAAGAATTGGATGGCAAGATACAACTTTTTAAATTCGTGTGCTTTCTCTTTTAAGGTACTTTTTGAATATTTTTTCAAAGAAAAGTTAGCGTAGTTTTCCTCTTTTAAGTTTAGCTTACGCAGCTTGACATCACAAAACGCAAAAACCAATAAGGCATGATAAAATACAAGATAAACGTAAAATAAAATAGAAGTGAAACAAAAGTTAGACACCATAAAAAAAAAACAAACAAAAAAAAAAACATAATATACTTCTATGTATGTTTACATTGAACTTAATAAAATCCTTTGTGTAAATATATGAAAAAATAGAGAGTAAGAGTTCATAAAAAAAGCCTCGCTATTTTGCTGAAGAAGAAATGGATGTCTAGATCTTTTAAAATAAGGAACTTTTTGATTTCTTTTTCCGAAAAATGGTTGGAGCAGTTTTCCTTTTTTAAATTTCACTTATGCAGTTTAACATCACAGAAAATATTAATTTGCTTTTTAACAAACTCTTAAAAACATCAGAAGTAATTCTAAATGCAACTCTATTAAAAGTGTTAACAGAATAACAAAACGACTTTTTTTTTTTTTTAAAGATAAAAAAAGTTTGAACTATCTTTAAATAAGAAATGTGAGAACAGTTTAACAGAACTTCTTGTTTATTATGTATTTAGCGAAACAGATAAATATATTTGCAAAAGCATAGAGAAAACAAACTACACAAAAGGCCCATCTTTATTGCCAAACTGAACAAACTTTTCTAAACTACATAAATGGTCTCACTATATTGCCATATTGAACAAACTTTTCTAAACTACCCTCTTTTTGAATTTTTAGCTTCATGTTTTTAATTTTGTCTTTAATATGGCTTCGGTAGGAGTACTTTTGCAAGACATGAATGAGCTTGTCACTGCTATGATTTGCCAAGATGCCAAGGTAATCTTTGTACGAGCAACTTGAGCTTACATCTGTAAACACGTCTTGCAAGATGTATGCCAACACTAAAGCTGCACATCGAGGAAAACTTCTGGTGTTGAACCATTCGTTGTGGCCAGGGCAAGCATTCAGCTTTTCAACTATTTCATCTAAAATTTTACAAACTCAAGTCATAACACAAAGAGATTAAATCGAATATTCATTTGGTTCTGAAGCATGACAAGATTAATTTTGTTTTTTTATTTGTTTTTTTGTTGACCTTATTGTTTGCACTGATAGCAATAACTGGTTTTTGAAAGATTACCTAATTGGCATTGGCTAACTTCTGCTTTGTTTTCCTTTGTTCTTGGCTGAGTTGATCCTGAAATAAAATAAAACCATGTTCATTTTTCTAATTCATAAAAAAACCATCAACAGTTTCTAAGTGTTAGAGATAATAACAAGCTGTGCATGATTTCTAACGGTGATGTTTCTAACTTCATCATTAGAAATCGGGTAGACACAACTTTCTAAAAGTGCACTTAGCAATGATGGCTAGTTTTTATTAACAGTTAACCATCTGAAATTGTGCAAGAAGAGGTTTGTGTTTATATATGTTTGTATAAATTAGGTTTTACATTACCGATGTGTTCTTGAGTAAAAGATGGCATTTCCAACTTGATTTTTTTTCTTCTTGGATCTTTTACTTCTAAAACATAATCAGTTTTAGTATCATTCACTTGTGTAAACATTTAAGCAATCACAGAATTAGTCCTGCAACAAATACATACACACTTCTGTGTTGTTTTTTTTGTTTTTTTTTTTGTTTTTTTTATTGTTTTTCTTTTTTTTTTTTTTTTTTACAGCTTTAACAATAACAATAGGGCAAGGAGTTAATTTGGGCATTTTTATTTTTTGAAAGCGTGTTGAGATTTGCATAAAAATCAAAAATCAAAAAGAATTTACCTCTGGATGTACAAGCAAGACTTTGGCTAAATAGACTACCAACAGATTGAACAGCACCAGGTGAGGGCTGTTTTTCAAGAACAGTACCAGCCTGTTGGACTGGAACAGCTGAAAGAAACAAACTGGGTTTGGCCATCGTTTGCTGACGAGCAACAAGATTAGGAGCCAGAGGAACAGAAAAGACCTCTTTTGAAGGATTAAAAACAACTTGCAGAGAAGGAGCAACATGAACAGGTTTGGCAACCACTTGCTTATGAGCAGGTTCAAGAAGAGCAGGTTCAAGAAGAGCAGGTTCAAGAAGAGCAGCTTCAGGAGGAGCATGGAAAACACGTGTGACAGCCATAAGATTATCTTGCTGTGAAGCAACATTAGACACTGTTTCCAGCAGAACAGAAAAGACCTCTTTTGAAGGACTGAAAGCAACTTGTTGAGCAGGAGCAGCAGAAACAGGTTTGGCAACCACTTGCTCACTAAAGTAAACTGGAGAAAGTTGTGCATGGTGTTCAATAAAATCCGGTTCATCAGGAAATAATGTTAATGCAAGAGGAGAACAAGCTGTGCCAACAGGAACAGCTAGAGTCTGATCTACATCCATACAAACAGCTTGTTCATTAGGAACTAGTTGTGCAAGAGCAGAGGATAGTTCAAGAACTGGACCAGCGATTGTTTGTTCAGAAGGAACAGACGAAACAGGAGTTGAGCTAGGTTCACACAAGAAATCTACAACATGTTCGTTGCTGTCCTCTAAAGGAGCATTGTTTTCTACAGCTGGAGAAAATGGAACCACTGTGGTACAACCGAAAGTAGCAGCACATTCTTCAGAGTCAGAACCGGAGTCTGAATCTTCCTCAAAAATGTCCTCAACATCATGAAAACCGTACTCCTCTGCATTAGTTCGGAGCCAGTCCATCACATCCTTCTCCTCCTTTGGTGGTCTCTCAGACTTTTCAACAGTCAAAGACTCTATGACTCCGAAGGACTGTCCGATGCCCAGGGCAAAGCGCAACTCCTCTGCAGCGTTCCACTGGGACACATAAAAGCTATCCATTGTGTGTCTGCTGTGCTTCATGTAGAGTGTAGCAAACCGCTCGCGATCTTCTTTGCTGTTGTTGGCAAAGTAAGTGGCTATCGAACCGCGAATGCAAGTGGGAGTAAGACGCTTCATGGGAATGTTTACTTGGCTTTTTCTGAAGCAGGACGTCAGGCTAGAGGTGATAGCAGAGGAACCCATCTGGTAAACAGGCACTCTAGTTGCACCTAGTGTCACACCTTCGTCTTTGTTGGCTCTCACCGAAGGAAAAAGGGGCCTGTAGCAGTCGCTCAACTCCAAAACAGTCTTGGTGTCTGCAGCCATGTAGTGAGAGTCGTTGACAAGAAGGTCTCTGTATCTCAGCAAATAAATATCGATCAACACTTTCAAGTCGTTCGGCACTAGAATGTTTTTGGCTCCGTACTTGTATGCTGTTTTGTAGCGCTCTTGCACAATGCAATATCCACACTCACTCTTCTCAGCAGCCATGTAGTCTCTAATGTTTAAAAGAGCAATGTTAGATTTTCTTAAACTGTTAATTACAGTGACAGAGAGCAGAAGATGGTTTCGTAGAGACACAGCATTGTCTCTAGTCAGCGGAAGAGACGCCTTTCTAATCGATTCCACTAAGTCTCTTACGTATGCAGACTTGCCATATTCGGTCAGCAAACTGACATTGATGATGTTGATGCTTTTTCTTCTTTTCACAAGGCTCCTCCTCAAAGAACGAAAGGGCCTCAGCACTTTTCGCAACTCATCCACCTTGCAGCGCAAACGTCGGATGGCCTCATGAGAAAGTCCGAAATAGACGTTTCTGGCTTCACTGAAACGAAACAGGAGACAAAGGGAGACGAGGCGGTTGTACAACGTGTGACAAGACATGGCTTTTGTTTGGTCAAGTTCACTCAGCTTGGAATTGAGCTGAATTTTCTTAAAGTGCAAGGAGAAGTATCTATCCTCCAAAACATTGGAATTGGTGAGGGCGTTTGGGTGCAGCGTCAACGTGCTGTCACAACAAGTCAATATTTCCACAACTGCATTTTTGTAGATCTTTGCTTGTGACCAAGTGTTGTTGTTGGCTACCACAAGCCACTTTTCAAAGTCTCTGAAGAGCTCATCTGCTGACTGGTAATAAAAGTGAAAAGCATCTTTGTCCAGCTGAAACAAGAGTCTCTTTTCTTCGGTCAAGACATAGGAGCTGGAAACCAAGTGCTCTAAGGAATCGAAATCAGAGTCAAGGACGGATTCGGTGTTCAGCTCTTTGTTTTCTACAGAGGTGCATTGGTTTGCAGAAGGAGCCTCGGACGAACCAGCAACTGGTGAGGGCAAGCTTAAAAGAGGATCAGAGGAAAGAACCGGAGAAGAAAAAGAGGAGGAAGGCCCAGGAGCAGAGGATGCAGAGCCTGATGCAGACGCTTGTTCAGCTACTGGCTTAATACCAAAGAAGGCAGGTCGAATAAATTGAGGGACATAGAGCTTCTCGTTGTCGTATCGCTTTGCCTCTGCAATCTTTTGTTTGATCATCTTGGAATCGTAGAAAATGAGTCTCTTTCAAGTGTATGTCCAGTCGGTCGTAATACTTCCAACATTGCAAACAGGGGTAAGGTTTTGGACAGCCGGACTTGCGTTCGAGACGAGCATGCTGAAACTTCCTGACCATTGCAGAGTAAAAGATGGAAGCTTCATCCAAAGTCCAAGAATGATCTTTTTTAGTCAAGTGTCTTTTTAATGCTTGTGGACGAATGTTTGCACAAAGGCATCGGACAGCTAACAGCGTACCTCTTCTTGGTACCATAGAAAGGTACAACCCTGTTTACGGAGCCACACGCTGCAACTAATGCGGCCCTGACTTTGTTTTTGAGCTTTAAGTCTCTCTGTTCTTGTGACTGCTTTCTTTTCTTTTTTTTTGCTTTAGAGTTTGGAGAAGAAGCAACAACAGAGTTGTTTTCTTGTGAAGAAGACATGTTCAGGTGTTTGTTTGCAACGGTTTTTGCTAAAAAAAGGAAACCAGTCAGTGAGAGTTTTTTTCTTCTGCCTGCATCCAATCCTGGAATGTTTACAACTGCAGGGAAGAGCTGTGTTTTTTCGAATCCTCTGCAAAAGAGAAAAAAAGAAAGAAAAGAGAGCAACAAGAAGAAACAAAGTTTCCACTAGCAAATGAAAAAGAATGAGAGCAACTAGCATTACATGCAT